>NC_089761.1:41051772-41079272 GCF_040412425.1 Macrobrachium rosenbergii | reverse complement strand
CTTTTTTGACCCGGGCCTTCCAATCTATACCCATTGCATATGCAAGGGATAAGGTTGGTGGCCCGTGTTCCTACCTGCGTCCCCCCCAACAGATGACCAGAGGGTTGAAGGGAAGTTCGCCGGAGGACTGTTGTCATTGCATGTCGGTTTCACACCGTTGTTGACTTCGCTGATGTTTGTGTAAACGTAATTACTAACATGCTGGACTGCCAGGTATATGTAGACACTGCTGGAATGAGTAATAGTTCTTGTAGTGTTATACTAGTACTTTATGCATTGCGACGAATATTTCACGTATATTTTAAGTTAAAATGGTTGAAAACGTGAAAAGGGAAATTAGTGTTAATGCAGTTCACCTTTAATTATGGGGATAACAGGCTACCGTACGGCTGTATAGTATTCTTAACGAATTGTTTGTTGTTTGTTCCGTAGAGTTTTTTTCGGACCAATCACTTCTCGTCAACGCCATACATAAAATTACCAAGTCTGTTGTTAGGACATTCTTTCTGGTTCGTAGGGAAGCTTGCTCGATACATATTGAATTGTATTTTCTGTGGGAGTGAAGAACGGAAGTCTTCTTCTTGCTTAACGAATCGAAGAAGGACGAATCCATTGATTGATATGTGATCTTTGTTTTAAGATATTAAAGGGTAATTGTTTTTGAAGTGTCTTCATATTCATGAAAAATTCTGCTTTGCAAACCAACTTAATTGTATTCATGAAAAAATTATGCTTTTCAAACCAGTTTAATTTTTAGCGTTGGAACAAAAAGATGCTAACTGTGTAAAGAATGACAGTAGGGAGCTTTGCAAGTTTTGTTTATTGTCAGAAGTGGCATAATATTCTTGCTCGCTCAGAGTTGATTTGTGAAGAGGGTAAACATTTGCATAAGTTTCGCCGAGCTCTCCCAAGCTTTCATTCTTTTGCTCAGGGGGAAAGGTAGAAAGTTTCAGCCTTGAAATGCATCCTGAGAAGGAAAGTAAAATAAAAAAGAAAGAATGAGAGGTATAGGAGAGGTTTCTCTCGTGATTTACATAAAGGTCTCTGCTCTGACGGTGTCGTTCGCATATTAATGCGTCCAGTACTTTTGGGAACTTGTGTCTGATGTTACTCGTGTTGCATAGATTGTCATTTCATTTTCATGTTATTCATGTTGTATGATTATTCAACAGAAGCACCAGTACATTTTAGTGACTTACGGTGGAAGACCTACGGAGTGTTAATTTCCTGATTTTAGTATTTGAAGTCTTGTGACGCCTTGTGCAAAAATGGTTTAAGTGTTCTTTTCAGATTCAAAGTGTTCGAGGCATGCAGCTCATTACGGAAACACTTGTGAAGTTTTAGTTCTAAGATTAGAAACTGTTAAAGAATATGACATGCAGGAGAAACATTTATCAAGGGACAGTTTGTGGATTGACTTATATAAAGTGTTATTTTTCAGATTTCTAAGTATGAAATACACGTTACCCTTTTAGGACACACTTACTGTTATTTTCCAGATTTCAAGATGTGGAAACATACCAAACGTTATTTTCACGATTCAAAATGTGTCGAGACTTATGACAGTGTAACGAAAGAGTTAAAATCAAAATGACAGGGTAGGAACAAAGTGATCCAACTTGTATTTACGAAGGGAGTGACTTTGTAGAATTTAGAGGAGTAAGGAACATGAGAGTAAGCGAGATTGGATGCCATAGGGACACTGGGTATATTCCTTCCTCAAGGTTATTTTGAATGTAGATACTTTAACCAGCCGCGAAGAAGAGACAGTGTCGTCTGAGGGGAGAGAGAGAGAGAGAGAGAGAGAAAGAGAGAGAGAGAGATAATGACTCTTCATTGTATCCTCGCATCCCCATCGTCATTTATTTGATGAGTACTAAAATCCCTCGACTTTTGTTCCCCCCTACTCTCTCTCTCTCTCTCTCTCTCTCTCTCTCTCTCTCTCTCTCTCTCTCTCTCTCTCCCCCTTAGGTACCTCAGACAGTGCCATCGATCCAGTCCCTATTACGTAATCCCCCCTTTGCCTCCTATTACCCCCTCCCCACGGGGGCACAGCTCCCCATTTCCATCCAGGCTCCGTACCCCATTCTCCCTTCTGGCAGTACTTGCCCCGCCCGTCTACTTCCAGAGGTCCTCTTTAAAATCGGGCCACCCTAAAATACTGCTCTTCAATAGGCGCCTGCCGGGCGTAGGCACTTCCTAGGCACTGCGAATTGCATGCCTCCTCCTCCTCCTCCATTACTTTGGAAATATCTCAAAATATTGGGGCTGCGTCTGTTCCTGGGCGAAAGGGAAGAGATCTGGATTGTTTTCTTTGTGCATTTGATACGAGAATTTTGCATTCGCTTTGTTGTTTTGGTTTTCCTGTGTCTTCATATGTATTACTTCATAGTTTTTCTTTCTCTCTTTGAATGAACACCATGTTCTTTGGAAGCTTGAATTTCGAGTCAGTGGCCCCTTTGGGTGGGCTTGTTCCATATGAATAGGGTTCATCTTCTTAAAAATAATAATAATAATTCGGTTTTTATGTTTATTTTTTTTTATTGGGTTTTATTAGTTTTATGTTGCTTGATCGTCCTTTTTTTCGGTTATCTCGTTACTTCATCAATTCCTATTTTGCATTGTACTTTGCCGCATCATTTTCCTTTACTCTTCATATGACTTCACGGGACTGCTTTTCAATTGATGATGTCACACATAATGCATGACTCACTTTTTAATATATTTCTGCTTTCAAGTCTGGTTACCAACAATGTCTCTTGTTTCCCCTGACCTACCCCACAGGTCAAGGTGTTGTTAGGTCAACTGGAAGACTCCCGAATTCTGGGTTGTAGTTGCAACTTGATGGGATATGATATTGTTCAGAAACTGTTGATCTCCGTTACTCAACTTTGATCGTATAAAGGGAGGGCAGCCATGCATGTAAATACCCCACTTGACTTTTGTCCTTGATTTTGTAAAAGTTTGGAAGGCGTCCAAGGGTGCTTGGTACTCGCCTGGTAGAGTAGCTTGGTTTTTCCAAATGTATTTTGTTTATTGTTTTTCTGTTTGTACTGTAAGTTCCATTTTGGATTCATTCTGCATTAGTGTTGAATTTCTAACGATGGTAAATAAAACAGCATGTATATTAGATGTAAATTGATCTGAGGAACTGTATTCATCCGTTAAAGGAACCATCCTTTTGCCCTAAGGGTAATTTGGGTTTTCCTAATGTATTTTATTTATTGATGTTATTTGTTCCGTCCGTACCATTATGAATTCATTTTGTATTAGTATTGACGTTTTAATGACGGACGATTAAACAGTATGTGTACTAGACGTAAATGAGCATGAGAATTTTTTTCATCTGTTAAAGGAACCATCTTCTTGCCCTAAGACCAGATAAAAGAGGAAGGTTTATCGGTGGTTAACTCCCACGTGCGAAAAGGTACAAAGGACCGACAAGCGGCACACAACGAGCCCCGAGAAACCAGCAGAAATGGTGCCTACATCCTACCATTAATTAAGACTTTTGTGTTATTCATTCATATAGAAAGACGTCCTGTAGATTGCATCTCTCCATCTCGCTTTTTAGTGTTGGTTAGTAACCACAGCGTGTGGAAAGGTACAAAGGACTAACCAGCGGTACACAATGGGGCCCGAGAAACCAGCAGAGATGGTGCCTTCATCCTATTATCAATTTAGTCTCTCGTGCCATCCTTTCTTTATAAAATGACGTCCTGTAGGTTGCTGCTCCATATCTCTCTTTTTATTGTTATGGAAATTTCTCGTCCATGCAGTATCCGTCGGAAGATGGAACTCTGCCGATCTCTTTTGAAGGTGGCGTGTGATTTATTCGCTTTTTCAAGTTCCGGTGGATCAGCTGCGCCATAACAACTGAGCCGTTGCAACAACTTCGGAGTCTCTCCCTCTTGCAAGATTGCTAGCCTAAGCGGTTATATATCGACGTCTTGCCGGTGGAGTGGAGCACGCCTCAAAATTTGATTCGGTGGAACAGTGCAGTTGAAAAGCTGTGCATGACTTGTTCATGATTTTTGTCTTCTCATTCTACTTGGACTTGTTTCGGCTTTTCATTCATCTTTTGATGTTAGGCTTTTATGTACTCTTCGCTCCTCTGCATTATACATTCCTCCTACTCCTCCTCCTCCTGTCAGTTTTCTTCCTATTTTTCTTCTTCCCTCCTTATCTTCCTCTTTCCTCTTTTACTTTTCTCAGTGTACTTGTTTCAACTTTTCAATCATCTTTTGCTCTTCGTCTATTTCTTGTCTGCATTATACATTCCTCCTCTCCTCCTCCTCCTCCTCCTCCTCCTCCTCCTCCTCCTCCTCCTCCTCCTCCTCCTCCTCCTCTTTTTCTGCTTACCTCTCCTCTTCCTTTTATTCTTCGTAACTACCTTTTTCCTTCGAGATCTCCTATATTCCTCTTTTTCTTCGTCTTTTTCTCCTTCCTTCCCTATGCTCATTTTCCTCTTATTAATTACTTTTTCCATCGAAATCTCCCATATCCGTGGGTGAATGCTTGTACCTCCAGTTAATGAGTAGGCAATTCGTAATGTAGGTAATGTTGACACAGTTAATAGATGGTTGATAGGAGTGTTTATTCGGGTGTGAAAGGATGTGTGGGCGACTTGATATCTCCTTCGATTGGCTCTCCCTGATTTCTTAATTCTCTCTCTCTCTCTCTCTCTCTCTCTCTCTCTCTCTCTCTCTCTCTCTCTCTCTCTCTCTCTCTCTCTCTCTCTCTCTGTATTCTTCTATTGATGTTTATTCAGGAAGTCTGCCTAAGGAACTTGGTTTTTTCTTAAGTTTCAAAAGATTTCATTGTGTTTTTCATAACTCATTCAATCTGTTTTTAGATTTATTCCCGCTTTATTTCTTTTGCTACTTATCTTTGTCTTATGGCAAAAAGTATGATTAGATAGTCAACTCTTTTTAGATGTCTTTTTATGGTTTAAAAAGCATTTTGATTTTTTTGCCGTATGATTATGAAATAAAATGTGAACAGTGATATTCATTCTTAAAAGCAAAAGTGGAACGCATTGGCCGCGCATGCGCAGTAGAACTGCCACTTTCGTGTATTGTGTCCATCAGCTATTCTCCCGTTGCATTCACTTTAGTCATCAATCTGCAGGTTTTTCAAGTCATCTTGCCTCAACGTTTTAAAGAAGGCTTGATGTCTATTTTTATTTTCCTTCTTTATAACGAAGCCTTGATGTCAGTTAGGCTAACTGAAAGTACGAAGATGTGATCGCTGTTGTCCCTGGGTTTCTGGTTGGCATTGGAAATTGACATCCTGCTCACGGTCTATGGTTCATTCTGCTCAGGTAACAGCCCACGCCTTCGCTGCCCGAAAAAGGGTTTGCACAGGAGGAAGTACTCGTTTCGACTCATTACCCCATACGCCAGATTGCTAAAGTGTGTCCTGAAACTTTACAGCTTTTTGAAGGGAAGGGGGTAAGGCATTTCTTCTCTGCCGTCACTTAGGAAAGGTACCTTATACCTTCCCAAGACACGGTTATATATCTTCTTCTTATATATATATATATATATATATATATATATATATATATATATATATATATATATATATATATATATATATATATATATATGTATGTACTGTATGTATGTGTACAAGCTGAACAAGGAGTCATGAAGCATTATTTTCTTAGGCCAGAATTCCAAATGACGGTGAAGAGTAATGTCATTGGGTCTTGAGGCTAATGAAAATGGGCACAAAACTGTACAAATTCATGCTTGTATTTTACTTTAGAATTCCCTCTTATTATTCTCTTTCGGTGTTTATGTGAAGGAACTTTAATAAAACAATTGGTCACGCTTGTCCTTCCATCATCTCATGGCGTGTTCCCTTCTTCCCGTTGGGTCGTATTTGCATGCAGTTAAGTGGCTTAAAGCCTGGCTTGCCTCAAGGTTAGCGTCCCTTTCATTTTCCTCCTGCGATGCCCAGTGCTTGCCCAAGCAGCTCTCTCTCTCTCTCTCTCTCTCTCTCTCTCTCTCTCTCTCTCTCTCTCTCTCTCTCTCTCTCTCTCTCTCTCTGGCTTGAAAATGATTTGTTTTTCACAGTTTACCTTGACCTTTTGTAGTTTCGGCAACTCATCGTTAGAAATTTTCATTCCCAAATTGACTTGTTGCGTTTAAATGTTTTTTTTTTTAATAGGTATCAGAATTATGTTGTGTTCATTAGTTTTCTTATTATTTTGGTCTTCTTCCTCCCCACCCCCACCCCCCTCATTCATCAATATCACCATCATCATAATTTTCCCAGTCGTGTCTCATCATTTCTAATTTTATTCAGTTCTTTAGTTCTTCCTTATATTCATCATCATCAATCTTTTCGTTCTTCACCTTTGTTACCTTCGATTCCTTCGCTGTCACTTCCTCATTTCTCGTCGCTTTCCTTCGTTCTCCCTTGGCCTCTCCCCTCTTCCTTTATTCTCGGGACCTTTTGTGATTTGGATTCAAGGCTATTCCTGATTTATTGTCGTACTTCTCGCACGTCCTTATTCGTTTATTGAATTTTACTCATTTTTTTCGTCACGGTCTTTGTAATATTTTTATGTTTTCATTAAGCTCGACGTAGATTTTGCAGATAATAATTTTTCAGTTGTTAACACATGATGAATTAAGTTACCTAAAATGGTTGGGTCACATGTTATCTTTAGCTTGAGTAAATTCATTCTCACTTTTATATCTAGGTTATTAACTTTATTTACTAATCTGGCGTTAATGTAATTTAGTTTGAATAGGCAAGGTGTGAATTGGATCTTAAGTTACTGATCGAAAAATTGTATAGTATTTGCATGAACATACAAATAGTTTTTGTGTTATATCATTTATTTCAAATAGTTATGACGTTTAGTTAAATAACTGATTGCTAATCATCATATGATTAGTTGGCAATGTGAGCTTGAAGAGAAGATTCACTAAATTTCCCATGGCAAAAGAGAAGATGCACTACTTTTCATATTGAAAAAGAGAAGATTCGCTACTTTTCCTATTGAAAAAGAGAAGATTTACTTCTTTTCCTATTGAAAGAGAAGATTCTTGACTTTTCCTGTTGAAAAAGAGAAGATTCACTATTTTTCCTATTGAAAAGGAGAAGATTCGCTACTTTTCCTATTGAAAAAGAGAAGATTCACTACTTTCCTATTGAAAAGAGAAGAATCTTGACTTCTTTTGAGAAAGAGAAGATTCACTACTTTTCATATTGAAAAAGAGAAGAATCACTACTTTTCCTATTGAAAAGGGGAAGATTCACTACTTTTCCTTTTGAGAAAGAGAAGATTCGCTACTTTTCCTATTGAAAGAAGATTCATCTCTTTTCCTATTGAAAAAAGAAAAGATTCACTACTTTTCTTATTGAAAAATAGAAGATTCTTGACTTTTCCTGGTGGAAAAGAGAAGATTCAATACTTTTCTTATTGAAAAAGAGAAGATTTACTGCTTTTCACATGAAAAATGAGAAGATTCACTACTTTTCCTAGTGAAAAGAGAAGATTCACTACTTTTCCTATTGAAAAAGAGAAGATTCACTACTTTTCCTATTGAAAAAGAGAAGATTCACTACTTTTCATATGGAAAATGAGAAGATTCACTACTTTTCCTATTGAAAAAGAGAAGATTCACTACTTTTCCCATTGAAAAAGGGAAGATTCACTACTTTTCCTATTGAAAACAGAGAAGATTCACTACTTTTCCTATTGAAAAAGAGAAGATTCACTACTTTTCCTATTGAAAAAGAGAAGATTCGTTACACATCCAGTGGAAAAATCACTGAAGAAGTTGATATCGGGGAAGCGAATTGTTGCTGTTATGCTCATGTGAAGCTCCATTTCAGCTTCGGTGTTGAGCTTTGCAGGCCTAGAAACCACAGTGTGATATTTGAAACCGGAGAAACCATAGAACCTTTGCAGAACCTTTTAGTCTTATTGACTGATGACGGGAAACTAACCAACGAGGGTTGGGGTTTGGAAAGGGGAAGATTTCGAAGTCGAGTCTACGATGTGTTAATCGTCTATAAGTGATCTCTTCTTTATTTCCCATTATATATACTTCCTGTTACTTCTTTCTGATGAACACCACATTCTTTGGAAGCTTGAATGTCAAGTCAGTGGCCCCTTTGGTGGGTTTGTTCCATACGAATAGGGTCCATCCTCTGAATATAATAATAATAATAATAATAATAATAATAATAATAATAATAATAATAATAATAATAATAATAATAATAATAATTAGTTTCATTGTTAGTCTTGTCGTGTTTACACTTTTTTCTTCTTCTGTGGAATTCTGTTTACTATTGCCTATCAGGTTCGTTGTCACGTGGCTTGGGCAGTTAAGATTTTATTTTCGTAGTGAGAAGTAATAATAATAATTTTTTTTATATATATTTTACCGTTCGTTTACGGCCGTCAAGGTGTTTCTGATTCGTAGGAAGATGTTCGTGGTATCATCTTTCAGGGTCGTATTAAGACGATAATTCCTCCATTTAAAACATCGTATTTGCTTTTTCTTTCTCTCTCTCTCTCTCTCTCTCTCTCTCTCTCTCTCTCTCTCTCTCTCTCTCTCAATGTAAAAGGGATGTTTTCGCAAAGGTGACTTCACTGGGAATTTAATCTTCTGTGCGGAACTTTGTAATTTTGTATCCCTGTGCGGAATTTTATAATTTTGTATCCCATGTGCGGACTTTTATAATTTTGTATCCCCTGTGCGGAATTTTATAATTTTGTTTCACCTGTGAGGAATTTTATCATTTTGTATCCCGTTAGGAATTTTATCATTTTGTATCTCCTGTGCGGAATTTTATCATTATGTATCCCCTGTGCGGACTTTTATACTTGTATCCCCAGTGCAAAATTTGATCATTTTGTATCCCCGAAAGTATATTTCCATCGTTCATCAACCCAAATCCCACCTGCTATTTGCAAATCCTTTTTATATGTTTTAATTTTTGTTTATTCAAGTACACGTCTCATAAGCCAAATTGCATTTTTTATTTGCTAGTGTTTTTTATAATCTTTCATTATTCGTCCTTGTTTATTCTTACATTCCATCGAGCTAAACCTTGGATAGCATTTTGCCAGTCCTTTTTATATCTATTTTCTATACCTGTCACCAAGCCAAATCGTGGGCTGTGATTTATAATTGCAGTGACAAATACTGTTGCTCGATCAATTATTCTTCCCTGAGGTTTCTACCTTCAGTGTAAAATGCACGAGGAGGTGCACCCATAAAATTGACTTAATGTCATCTCTCTCTCTCTCTCTCTCTCTCTCTCTCTCTCTCTCTCTCTCTCTCTCTCTCTCTCTCTCTCTCTCAGTAAGCTGGATCTTGTGAGAAAGCGTGTCGACGAATTTTTATCCTTAAGTGTTACTTTAGGGAATATTTGAAAGTATAAAGTAAAATGGAGACTGTTTTATGTAGTCATCTTAAAATAGGAATTTTATTTTATTTTTCAAAGAACAAACCTCGTACGCCGTCAAGGCTTTTGATCAAGAATGTTTGAGGACCGGTTTGCTGGAAGTATTAATTTTAGGACATCACAGGCCGTGAAAATGTGCGTTCGTTTGTTTGTTTCGTTTAATATTCCACCTTCTCACCAAACGTCATTGATTTGCAGACTGTCTCTTGTTTTCCTGTCTATCATTCTGACGCCGTGGTTCTCAACTCATGGCCCATGGGGGCTTCCTTGTGGTCCAGAGGACCTTTACTAAATTTGGTATTGCGCTAGGAAAAGGTCCTCGTATTTTTAAATGTGCTGAGAAATTGTTTAAGAAATTTCAAGGCAGACTGTTCGTCGACTACTTTTGTTTAAAATCTCAGTGTGTTGGTTAGGTATAATTAATATATGAATACATATTATATATATATATATATATATATATATATATATATATATATATATATATATATATATATATATATATATATAGAGCCTCGATGGCTCGGTTGGTAGAGCAGCAGCCTCAGACTTCATAGAGGTCTGTGGCGCAGGTTCAAATCCGCAGCCGACCGGTCAGACAGGCGGACACTTTGCTATCCGTGTAGACACCCCGGGATTATGTATGTAATCAACGGATAGGTTTGCTGAAAGTAAATGGGTGTTACAGACTAATACACACATAAACAAAGCCACTCCAACATATTCTAAAAACATAACAGACACCTCACGTCTCGAACTATCGACCTAACCGTTCAGTTCTCCTCGCTGCTGGGAGAAAGGGAGCTGGGGATTTGGTACGATACATGTACACATTCGCTACCGGGGTCTAAGCGATGTCAGGCAGGGCAGCCGATCGAGGCTACGGCCTACCTTAACACCAAAATCAAAGTCCTTCAAAGAAGGCATCATTGCTTACCCCCATATAAAAATTGGAAAAAGCACGTTAAAACAGAAGAATATATATATATATATATATATATATATATATATATATATATATATATATATATATATATATATATATATATATATATATATATATATATATATATATATATATATATAGATAGAGAGAGAGAGAGAGAGAGAGAAAGAAAAGAAATGGTTTTATGATTTTTTGAAAGTCCCCGCGGTCCATTTCCTGAAAGAGTTAAGCACCAAAGTGCTATCAGTGCCATAAATGATTTATCTTGGTAATCAAGATAGTAATAAAACTGGATTCTTGTTATAGTTCTCAGCCTTGACGTTGGTGTCTGCTTCTGGAATAACTCTCATCATATTAAAATTAGCCACAATATGTTAATCTAGGTTCCAAGAGGCTCTTCAGAATATTTAATTGTTTTGGAGTTGATTTTATTGTGTACGTCGTTTCTGAAATAACTCGTATTAAAATTAGCCAAATTGCATATTTTATTTTTTGGAGTTCATATTATTTACATCTTCCACAACGACCAACTTTAACTTGAACGTTACATCTTCATACCAGTGCTACTTAAACTAAACTCTCGGGAAGCTTTTTGTGCAAGCGGCAGTGGGTCACAATGATCCACGAAAATCAGTCAGACGTGATGCATACTCGAAATTTTGAAAAAAAAAAAAAAAATGGAAAGCGAAGCAGAGCATTTGCGGAACAATAAATGGCTGAAGTCAGCAGCAGCTGCTACACAACCTGGGTAAAACTGGTTCCGCTTCGAGATCATTACAAAAATGGCATTTCATTTAACCTTTTCCTCGTGTCTCAGTTTAAACCAGTTTTGTCCCAGGTGGGGGTGCATCTTCTGTTACTCCTATGGCGATGAGACTGGAATGAAACCTCACTTTATTGCGTTTTTTCTTTTCTTTCGTCCGGGTGTTTCAGATTGCATTTTTTCTTTCTTGGTGTTTTTTTTTAATTGGTCGTGTCTGTCATTGTTTTGAAGCTTCAATCAATATGGGAATACGAAGTCACGTCTCTCTCTCTCTCTCTCTCTCTCTCTCTCTCTCTCTCTCTCTCTCTCGTCGGAAATGCATTTCCTCTTTTTGATATGTTACTGAAACAGCCTCTCTCTCTCTCTCTCTCTCTCTCTCTCTCTCTCTCTCTCTCTCTCTCTCTCTCTCTCTCTCTCTCGTCATTAATTCTGTAGACATGTATCCTTTTCATTGGCAGTGAACAAAGTCTATTCGAGAGCAGTATTTCAACATAATGGTTTTCAATCGAAAGTAAGAGCCATGTGTGTGCTAATAGTTTTGTTTTTGTTGACGTTTCTTTAATAATATCGGATCTGTCTCGTTTTGCCTGTAAGGAATTTTGTAGTATTAAAGTATCAGGACATTGAACAGTAATTGAAATTTTTCATTTTGATATCCATTAGTTTCTTGTTAATTTTTTAAGTATTTAATTTTGTTTTTGATTTCCTGTCATTTTTGGCAGACTTTAATTTTTATGTATTTTTTGTGATTTATTTCTCAGTGATTATTAATTGTTTTTTGTATGATTACTAGGTAAGAATTTCAGATATTTATGACGTTTAGTCTTCTGTGGTGCTAAAGTCTTGGGTCATTTAGTCTCAGCTTATGCGTCACTATAACTTCCAAGGATTAAAGTAGATTAATTTCTTGATGTCAATAATGTTTGTTTTCATAGTGAATGTTTTGTAAGGTCTTAGAGGGTCATTAGGAATTCCTAACAGCATGCTAGATCCGTTTTTATGCCATCAAAAATAGGAATGATTTAAAAATTTTTAATTAAATGTTTCAGAGTCAGTAATGTCATGAGATGAGACTTACTTGACGGTGATGATGCTATGTGTTTACTTGTTACAAAGATTTCTAATATGCATTTGCGTCGCAAGAAATTTTAAAATTTTTAACTGGACTATCTTGGTTCTGTTATATTTAATAATTTTTCATTTTATTTAACATGGAATCATGTGCCCTAATTAATTCCAAATGTATTGTACTAAATTACTGTGACGCTAACAAAACCAACAGCTTACGTATATGATAGGGAACTTACAGTAGGCGAGTTCATCTTGGAAAATCCTAGGATTGCCAATTTGTACGAGACGCATGAGGCCGGACTTTCCAGCATTTACATCAGTAACCTTTCCACGATCGAATGACTAGGCTACTGCATTATGTGACGGTCGGAAAATGTCACGCTACACCTCCCTCTCCTCACGTCAAGTACAGTAGATGTCTGTAATTCCCTCATCGAATTCGTGGGTGAGGGGAAAGAGGGTCTCAACCGGTTTTACCAACCAACTCCCCTCGGATCACTCCAGAATGGACCAGTTAATCTGACTCTGTTTGTGCGTATTTTTTTTTTCTCTGAAGGGTCAGTGGGTAGCAGGTTATTTTATTCTAGGCCAGGGCTTTAAAAGGCACTGAAAAATGAGAGCAAATTTTTCTACGCCAGGCCTTTAAAAGGCACTGAAAAATGGGAGGAAATCAGTTAGGTAGGCTTCAACACAATTGAAGTGATAGACACAAGCCATTTTGAAAGGTAATGTTAGCGATTGCAGAAGCAGGAGAAGAATTCCAAAGTAATGAAAGAATTAATCATCAAATTAGCAGTCAGATATTGGGTGATTATTGATTTCCGCAAAGTAAATATGGAAAGAAGTAGCGCGAAAGGTGTTACGATGTCACTGGATAGGAATGGGTGGGGAGGGGGATGGTGGACCTCCCTGAATACTACAAAGGACAGAGGTTGCAGTAGCTCTTACTGAAAATTGACAAGGAGGCCACCTAGCTGCATAAACGGGAATCTAGAGCTTGAAGGGAAAACAGTTGAAATCTGTATATGAGAGCAATGCTCTTAACGGAAACGAAAAAGAAACGGAAAGAAAAAACTTGTTTACCCAAGATTGTTTGAGTAAAGAACAATGCTGATTAAGCAGTTTGTACCAAATATATCAAGCACAAGTTAGAAATAATCTTAGAACACTAATTATCAATAATATTGAAATGATTGTGTAGCCAATACAGCCTTATGTCAGGCTGTGCCAGAAAGTGTCAAGAGACTCTCCGAAGTCCCGCTAACAGGATAATCATTCATTCATAAAGTTTAATTAATTGTCAACTTTTCCAGTGGACTTCGAACGAAGTGGTACGTATGTATTTGATACACAAATTATGTATATATATGTATGTATGTATTAATGTGTGTGTATGTGATTGTATTTTTCTTCTTTTAATATGGAATAGAGTGAAAGATTCGAACTCTTAAAAGGTACGTGTCAGATCACAGTTTGAAATGAAAGGAATACACTTAAAAGTTCTAGTTATAGGTCACCATTCCAAAGCTTTTCAAATCCCTACAATATATAAAGATAATGTACTGTAAGCAATGGACTACTAAAAAGTAAGTATACCTTAGTTTAACCAGACCACTGAGCTGATTAACAGCTCTCCTAGGGGCTGGCCCGAAGGATTAGATTTATTTTACGTGGCTAAGAACCAATTGGTTACCTAGCAACGGGACCTACAGCTTATTGTGGAATCCGAACTACGTTATAATGAGAAATGAATTTCTATCACCAGAAATAAATTCCTCTTATTCTTCATTGCCGGTCGGAGATTCGAACTCGCGGCCAGCCGAGCAAAAAGATAGAATGTATTGCTACTGTAGGATAACGAATGGAGATAGCCTCTCCAGATTGCCAATTTCCACCTTGACCAGAGAACAAAAGACCTCCTAACTTCTCAATTTCCTAATCAATTTTTTTACTACACTTCACACTAAAAGCCATTAAATCCGAAAGGAATGTAGAAGCTCTCCTTCCAAGGCAGGATTCGAATCCCCCTCTGGTTAGGTTACTTTGGTTTGTCAAGTGTTTATCATAACAGATTCAGTCTTCCGGCCATTCTGATAAACCCATCAGAAAACGATAATTCGAAAGATAAAAACGTATACCTAGTAAAGTCTCTTCTTCTTCTTCTTCTTCTTCTTCTTCTTCTTCTTCTTCTTCTTCTTCTTCTTCTTCTTCTTCTTCCATTTCCACTTGTTATTTACTCAACGGAGTTGTCTGAAGCAGAATTTCTTGTAATATCCATCGTTATTTTCTTGATTGTTGACTTCGCTTTTCCCGCTGCTATAAATATACGAAATTCACGCGTTTGTAGTCAGCGTTGCCATGGCGACGATGTGATTCCAGCCTTCATAATTCTCTCGCGGCAAAGATTTTCATTTTATTCTCGAACGGTAAGGGGCTCTTCATAATAACTGTTATTGGTCTTTCTGTCATTATTATTCGTTTTTGGGGTGCTGGAAATTAGGTTGAAATGAAAGGGACAGGGTTTTGGACAATAAACTAATTAAACTACTTTTGCCAGCGAAGTTGGACGAATATTTCAAGTGTCTCGTTGTTTGTATTTTTTACTGTGTTCTTATTTGTTGTTTGGTTAGCCTGGACTCGTGCCAGCACGGACTCTTTCTCTTGTAAGAGTAGCATGTTAGGTATCCAGTTTGTCCACAAAATGTCTAAAAAATTTATCGATTAATGCCAGTGACATTTGTGAAAGGGTGGGATGTGTACCTAGGGTAAGTTGGTTAGGTTTCAAGATTGACTCTCTCTCTCTCTCTCTCTCTCTCTCTCTCTCTCTCTCTCTCTCTCTCTCTATCGATGAATGCCAGTGACATTTTGTGAAAGGGTGGGATGTGTACCCAGGGTAAGTTGGTTAGGTTTCTAGGTTTCAAGATAGACTTTCTCTCTCTCTCTCTCTCTCTCTCTCTCTCTCTCTCTCTCTCTAGCTTCGCAGTGCCAGTGATAAGGAAGGAACGGAATAGGCACATTTCCTGAAAATATCAACGTTAAGTTCAAATTTACGATCCTGAACACAAAGGTTAACCAATTATTTTAGTATATATGCAGTTGTGGGTCGCAGTTGGGTTGAAGAATACACGAAAAATAAAAATTTTATTTCTCTCTCTCTCTCTCTCTCTCTCTCTCTCTCTCTCTCTCTCTCTCTCTCTCTCTCTCTCTCTCTCTCTCTCTTTTCCCCATTTCCCGTCCGGGGTAGTGCCGTCAGTGCATCTCATGCGGTGCACCGTAGGCATTACTTAAGGTTCTTTGCAGCGTGCCTTCGGACCCTAGCTGCAACCCCTTTCGTTCCTTTTACTGTACCTCCTGTCATGTTCTCCTTCTTTCTTCCATCTTACTTTCCACCCTCTCCAACAATTGATTCATAGTGCAACTGCTTTGAGGTTTTCCTCCTGTTACACCTTTCAAACCTTCTCCTGTCAATTCCCGTTTCATCGCTGAGTAACCTCATAGATTCCAGTGCGTGGCCTTTGGCCTAAATTCTATTTTCAATCCAGTTCAATCCTTCCTCTCCATGTGAGTGGATAATTTCCTCCCGGGCCGTCACGAGAAACTTTCCCACGCACCGTAGCCAGCAGGACGGTAATGAAACTGTGTCGAATGAAGCAGCCGCTGCCCACGGGCATTTATTTAAGAGCCGAGAGGCGCCGTCGCTCGACTGACACGAAGGGATGTCAGGTATTCGCGTAATATAATTGAGATGCGTTCGTTAGCATCCTCCTCTTGTTGCGGAGAGAGAGGGAGAGAGAGAGAGAGAGAGATGTCATAAATTCTCTCTCCTGAAAGGGGATGGTTAGATTCGGATTTGGCAAGTGAAATCATTAATGTCGACATCGTCATCTCTCTTATTGTCGGTTACGATACCGTGATGACAGCCTCTCTCTCTCTCTCTCTCTCTCTCTCTCTCTCTCTCTCTCTCTCTCTCTCTCTCTCTTTCTTTCTTATGATCTACGAGTGTATACCGTATCAAATGTTCTCTCTCTCTCTCTCTCTCTCTCTCTCTCTCTCTCTCTCTCTCTCTCTTGATCTACGTGTGTATACCGTATCTAATGCTGTGCCTAAACTAATCGTAGGAATTAATGGCAATGAAACATAAGGTAATGGTAATTAGTCACATTTATTTCGTTATGTCATTTTTGTTTTATTAAGTCTCGCTGTAACTCTGACGTTTATTTGCTATGCCATGTAATTATTGCAGAGATCAATGTATGTGTTTCTTAGTTGTTGTGCTTGGGCGTGTAGTACTTTATTTGTTTTTATTGTGTAATTGTAAATACAATTACACTCGGTTGAAAGTGACTGACGTCACAATGCTTAGTATTACATGTAAAGACAGGCAGTATGATTCAGCTTGTTTGGGTTAATTCCTGTAAGCTGACTTTATACGCCTCCTTTATAAATGCAATTAAACTCTCTCTCTCTCTCTCTCTCTCTCTCTCTCTCTCTCTCTCTCTCTCTCTCTCTCTCTCTCTCTCTCTCTCTCTCGTTTAAGCTAAGCAGTATCAAGGAGACACTTGTAGATGTTCACGTACCAAAATGTATGTTAATTAGCTTTATACAAGGCCTTCCTTTACTGGAGGAATTTCTGTTTATAAATTTTTTTTTTGTTTTTCAGTATTACTGTTTATAGATATACAATTCTCTCTCTCTCTCTCTCTCTCTCTCTCTCTCTCTCTCTCTCTCTCTCTCTCTCTCTCTCTCTCAGACCTTTCGTTAGTTAAGAAATTTCTGTTTATAAATTTTTCTTCAGTATTACTGTTTATGGATGTATAATCTCTCTCTCTCTCTCTCTCTCTCTCTCTCTCTCTCTCTCTCTCTCTCTCTCTCTCTCTCTCTCTCAGGCCTTCCGTCAGTTATGAAATTTCTGTTTATAAATTTTTCAGTATTACTGTTTATGGATGTATATATATCTCTCTCTCTCTCTCTCTCTCTCTCTCTCTCTCTCTCTCTCTCTCTCTCTCTCTCTCTCTCTCTCGTCATTCGTCACACGCAACTTTCTTAATCACAAAATCGTCCACCTCTCCTACACGTGGGGTGAATTTCATTCATACAAGCCAGCAGAAATTCTTGCTAAATGTCGCATGATGCTCAGGGCTAGTTCTCGATGAATTTTTATTTCTGGTTATGTCATTTGCATGATGTAGCAGATACTGTTGCTAAATATTGCATGAGGTTCAAAATTGATTTCTGACGTTAGTCTGAAGGTTAGAATTACATGATTTTTACCCCAGCCAAGGAGATTTTTTTTTTTTTTTATTAAATTTGTTTGTCTGTTATAAGGTTTACGGGAAAATCTATGGGTGGGTTTTAGCGAAAATTTTATCAAAGTCTTGCTTTGTATCTTACAGTAAGTGATTAGAGTTTGGTAGAAAATGGAGTGTAACCTACTGGGTAATGGAACCTTTTTTTGTGGGAGGGGAAGGTTTTGAGCGCTCAGCCTTGGCGGAGGTTTGCGTTCTCCGAACTCTCCTTTCATACAGTGGAATGAAGTATTATAGCATCCTGATGCTCTCGTAAGTTTGTTAGAGTTTTTCAGGCACCATATACTACCAGCGCTTGTATGTAAACTTATATTTATGTGATATATCCTTATTGTTACCTATTCGTTATTTTGCTGGGAACTTTCTTAAATAGGACCATCTATTTTGTGAAAGATTGCTAAGCACGTTAAGGTTTTTTTTTTTAAACTTATTTTGTGTATTATAAGTAAAAATCATAATTAGAAGACTTGCGTTGGTTTCTCCGTGTCTTTCGCCAAAGTAATTGAAAAGCCTCTCACGGAAATTTCAATATGGTAGATGCTGAAATAATCTTATATAGCTGAGACTGATGGATACCGTAAGGCTTTAGTCTGTAAATAAAGAAATATTCAGTTATTTTTAACAGTCTTGACTTCTTTTGTGTGGTTCACTGCCCTAAAATGGAAATCTGCAGTATCTGCAAAATTTTCGAAATTGAGATATGCCATCTATTGGGCTCGTGAAACACCAATACGCAAGTTACTGCAGTTTCAGAATGAGTCTTCAGTGCTTTATTTAGGGGGGTCCCATTTGCACTATCTGCAAAATCAGTAGTAAGACAAGTGAAAACTGCAATATCTACCATTTTTCTGTTTTGTATTTTTGCAGATACTGCAGTCTTCCGTTTTAGGGCATTTCAGTACCACGCGGTTTCCCGGAAGTTTTGTTCCAGCTGTGAACAAATGGTGAAATGAACCTTTTGTGTCCATGCAGTTGAATCGTTGGAACTCCTTAAAATCAAGCACGGTGCAAATATGTTTTTGCTGAGCAGACTCGCATAAGTCGCATTTCTTAGTTAACTGTTTTATTTATTTTTCATTTGCTATGTCTCTTCCATAGGTTATTCTTTAGTTCTCTTACCCTTATTCCCTGCTGGGATGCTTTTCCAAGAGAGTTACAGCTTAGTTACTAATGATAATGATAACATCAATGGAAACATTCCTAGTCACTAAATGGAGTTCTTTTAGTCACGCTCAGCCAGTTGGTTAGGTTGGTTTGTTTAGAATCAAGGCGACCCACTTCAAGCACTGGTCCCTGACCTATGACTTGGAAAGGAGTAGGAGACCTGACATGGACCTCCGGACTCTTACCAGCCAATACTTGGTCTAATAAAAAAATAAAAATAAAATAAGATAAAAGAGTCTTTCGCTGATGGTATCTGTTTGAAGTGGTTGTGTGTATGAAGGTTAGATCTCATGGCTTTTGTGACGCCAGGAAATGGGAGTCAGTTAATTTTCATTGCTTGTCACTCATGCAGATGTGAAACATACCTAACAAATTAAATATATTTATACTGAAAAATAGTAGCTATGGAATTGTAATTGTTGTTTTCAAATGCTGTTTTGAAAGCATGTTTTCTAATTTTTTTTTTATTTCAAGCTCCGAATGACTTAAGAAACTAACTTTTTATTGTTGTAACTGTGGTTAGCTAGGATTTAAAAATAAAAATAAGTTTTAAAAAATTACTAAAAAATGATATTGGTGGAAATATTTATTGCTCTGGTTGGGTATCATTGTATTGATAGACACCGTTATAGAAGTTTTCCTCCCGCCGGGTGGAGAGAGGATTAATATGTATTCGTTTAGTGCAGTTCCTCTTGGCGTTGCTAACGTCGTCATCTAAGTTTCGAGTTTCATATCTCTCTCTCTCTCTCTCTCGAGCATTTCCGCTCAAGATGTCATCTACCCAAGGCCTCTCCTCGGCTTCAGTGATCCATAATTCAGGAGAGTTCTCAAAACCTTCTTACACTCCTCATTGTCCCTTTCACCCACGTACCCGCCCACTTCTTGGCACCCACGTCACACGCACTACTCCTCCGTGGGCGTGGGCGTGGGCTTGCATGCTGGAGGTACGTACAGCGTTGATGAATGCTCGATTGGGAAAGGTTAGTTAATCCGTACTACCTGAGGCGTTTTGTTGCGTGGTGTTCGTATCGGTGATGATTTGGGAAGCGAGACTTCATTTGTTTTCTATTCTCGGTCGTCGTTGTGACCCATTTCCCCTTGTGGTGGGGTTTTGAGGTCTGGTGCAAGCGTGTATGTTTGTTTTTTTTTTTTTTTTATTTATTCATATATGTCATTGCTTAATATTAATTTTTCTTGTAATTGATGATTTTTGCCTGTGTCGTGGTTTTTGGCAAGTTTGATATAATATATATATATATATATATATGTATATATATATATATATATATATATATATATATATATATATATATATATTTATATACAGTATAAATATATATATATATATATATATATGTGTATATATATATATATATATATTATATACAGTATATTTTATATAAATATATATATATATATATATATATATATATATATATATATATATATATATATATATATATATATATATATATATATATATATATATTTAAATACTCACATACCCGTACATACATAAATACATACGTTGCATAAATGTAACTGGTTAACTAAGTCAAATTATATCTTTTCCATTAAGGAATAAATTCCCTATTTCTATATCTCCCCCCCCTCACTTTCCTCTATTCTTGCCAAAATTGCAGACTCTCTCTTGTCTCCCTCTAAGAAAGGCTTCTTATTCTCTCTTCGACGTTTCCTCTCTCTTTCGCTTCCTTTTGTAAACCCTCTTTTTATGATGCATTCAGTGGATGCTGCAGCCTTGGAGATTCTCTCGTCTTGCATATGGTATTTTCTCTGCTCTGCACTGACTATTTTTTTTTTCAATTCCCACTATACATTCGTTTATTACCCAATTTTTTGCGACCGAGTTAATTATGCCTTCGTAATTAATTCATGAGAGCGTTCCATGGATGTGGTGTATTTATTATCTATTTGTTTGGGAATTATAATTATGGTGGCAGAATCTCGCAAGAACATTTTTTGGAAGCAAGATATTTTTACTGTTTTTGATATGCACGCATGCAGATAGGTAGAAGATAGATAAATAGATAGGTAGATAGACAGATAGATAGGTAGACATATAGATAGATAGATTGATTTATTGACCGCAAAATTACAACTTTCATAATAACAAAAGATTCAAAATTACAATATTTTCATATCTTTCAAAAGATAATTTTTTAGTCCAGTCAGTATCAAAATAGCATACAAAACGACTTTATAAAGCTGGAAGGACCCCAGAAAATAAAAAAATAAATTACAAAATGATAACGTTCAGTTGCATCGTTAATATTTGATTGACTAGACCCCACACCTACATATAACACCCATGACAACAAAGTACTAAAATGAACTGTCAATGTAATGCGCAACATCTTCTTAGTACTCTCGCATTATGTTATGGATGAATTTACGTATCAAATTGTAATCTGACATATCATGAAACGAATTTCGAACACTCCAAAAACCATCTCGCATTATTTTATGGATGATTTTACACACCAAATTGTAAGTTAACATTTCATGAAACAGATTGCGAACACTCCCAAACCCAAACCCGTTAGAACGTTGAGCGCAGACGCTGGAATATATACTCATTTTCATATCTTGGTGTAAGTCAAGCTTGTGTTTACCGACTCTCCTTTGAGGCAACATATTGGCCGCAATTGGCTTTGGCCCCCTGGCTAGAGAGACTCGAGTCTGGAATGTTCCTGGTTCTGGTTCGTCAGTGAAAAGGAAATCCTCTTCATGAATTAAAAGAAGGAATTTCAAATAAGGTCTGGAGAGAGGTAAGTCGGTCAGTAAATACGTGGCCCTGCCGGAATGTGGTATTACGGAGTTAGTAAAGATGATTAGTAGAAGAGAGTTGTTTGTTATTCGTAGCGCGAATGTGTTTTTAACACCCCCAAAAAAAAAAAAAAAAAAAAAAAATATATATATATATATATATATATATATATATATATATATATATATATATATATATATATATATATATATATATATATATATATATATATATATATAAATAAATAAAGTATTTGACTTTATTAACAACAAAATTTAAGGGGAAAAGAAATTATTTTTGCTTACACCTTCCTTAACAGATTGGGTTTGTGTTGAGAAGCAGTTGTTGAAACTAGTAAAAAATTCGAAGAATCGCGTTTTCTGCACTGCGTATACTCAAGGCCACCGAAAATATATCTAGCTTTCTGTGGTCTCGATATAATGCTGTATGAGCCACGGCCCATGAAACTTTAATCACAGCCCGCTGGTGGCCTGGCCTATATCGTTGCCAGACGCGCGATTGTGGCTAACTTTAACCTTAAATAAAATTAAAACTATTGAGGCTAGAGGACTGCAATTTGGAATGTTTGATGATTGGAGGGTGGATGATCAACATACCAATTTGCAGCCCTCTAGCATCAGTAGTTTTTAAGATCTGAGGGCGGACAGAAAAAAAGTGCGGACGGACAGACAAAGCCGGCACAATAGTTTTCTTTTCAGAAAACTAAAAAGGACTGAAGGCATGTTTATACTTTCCTTTACAAAAATTTGGTATAAATATTACCTGATATCTGGGGAAAACTTGCAGTCTAAACAAGAAGTAAAAGCTATTCTTGATATTAGGACAACAGTGATTACACACAGTAGCGTATCTCATTTGTGACTATAGGAGATAAACAGTAGTCAATAAAAACCTGGGGAGGCTGAATGAGGACCATTTGAACTGCTGGAGAATTTGGCAGTCAGAGGGTCTGTTTCTAGTGAATGTTATCTTCAACCTCGTGGTAATGATGGAATTCACTTTGCTGTAAAAGAACTTCGCCCGCACATTTTACCTCAACTCTTTCTCTCAACTTTGGGTTTCATGGGAAACTTGAATCCACACTCTCTCTCTCTCTCTCTCTCTCTCTCTCTCTCTCTCTCTCTCTCTCTCTCTCTCTCTCTCTCTCTCTCTCTCGTGGATTTCAATGGCAACACACCACTATCGTGCTATTTTGAATAACACCCGATACCACGAAATACAAAAATCCTTTAGTTTGTAATTTTTTAAAAATAAAACTCATAGAAATTACTAAATACGAATATCCTGCAGTTTTTAATTTTTGAGATGGCGGAATAGAAATGTTAATCTAAGTTGTCTCTATCGAAGTAATTTGTTGATATATTTAGAGTCTCAATGATGTTGGTCATGTCAATATGCACCAGACATTCATGTGATATTAGGACTTCAGGTGGTTTATGCCGTGGGTCATTATAACAAAGCAGAGGAGTGAAGGTTGAGTTGATTCTTATCTCATTATAAGGCATTTTATAATTACTGTAATATATATATATATATATATATATATATATATATATATATATATATATATATATATATATATATATATATATATATATATATATATATATATATATATATGTGTGTTTGTGTGTGTGTGTGTGTGTGTGTGTGTGTGTGTGTGTAATCTAAAACACGTTCCCATTTGTTTGTTTCCATATATATATATATATATATATATATATATATATATATATATATATATATATATATATATATATATATATATATGTGTGTGTGTGTGTGTGTGTGTATATTTATATATAAACACACACAGACACACTACCCACCCATCACCAGTATATTCATCACACGCAGAATAGGGTATCATTTCACAAAAACAAAATGAACATTTAAGAAAAGACTCGCTGCTCCCTGGAAGAGAGAGAGAGAGAGAGAGAGAGAGAGAGAGAGAGAGAGAGAAAATCGCTTGAAGAAAGATTAGCGCTAATGAACAACTTTTGGTTCGTATCTTCAATCTTCCTCCTCCCCGCCACCAGCGTCTCTCTCTCTCTCTCTCTCTCTCTCTCTCTCTCTCTCTCTCTCTCTCTGTTGAAGTCTAAGGAAAATTAATTTTCTATCTTGCCGTGATTAAAGGGCGCTGGGCGAAGCGTGTTTGACATGAGGTCCCATGAAAAGCGAACAAAAATTATTGATTTATTTGTTCTCGTGTCTCGTAAACGTTACTTGAGGGGTTATAAAACACTTTTGATATTTATTAACTCAGACTTCTGACGTTATCCCAGGAATTATTAATTCAAAGAAAAGCAACTTTTTAGTATGATTTTACTATGCTCAGACTTGGTGACTGCTCCGGACCCGTCTGTGGTATGCTATGGAAATCTCCTCTTACTTCCGTATTCCATAATATGTAATCTTTTATCCTTCAAGAGGCGACGTGTCTGCCGCTTCCTGGACGTTAAAGCTTACTTTTTGTTTTATTAATGTATAATCTTCCTTCTTTCGAGGGGCGGTGTCGTCTCTTCCTGTGGATTAAACCCAAAATTTCTCTGCTTTTCATCGTTTTTTTCGGGCCTCGGCTTGGTAAGGTCATCGAGTTGCCCTTCCTGTCGACATTTATAATAAAAAACAAGTGAAAAATGCGGCGAATTTTCTTCGGCGCAATAGAGTTATGAAACTTTCAGCCACGGCCCATGAAACTCAGCCACGGTCCGGTGGTGGCCTGTGTTGGTACCTATAGCGGTGTCGGAAATCATGGCTAACTTTAACCTTAAATAAAGTAAAAACTACTGAGGCTAGAGGGCTGCAATTTGGTATGTTTGATGATTGGAGGGTGGATGATCAACATATCAATTTGCAGCCCTCTAGCCTCAGTAGTTTTTAAGATCTGAGGGCGGACAAAGCCGGCACTATAGTTTTCTTTTACAGAACGTTAAAAAAGCAGTCTTGAAGTTTCCCATTGAAAGATCATATAGGAAGTAAGTAGTAGCACTTTAATATTCAAGTGTTATTCAAGTGTTTTGCTTCAAAGAAGGAAGTGTCAGCCTGCTGTGTGACCTCTTGGTTCGCTGAAAGACTTAATTTTGTTGGTTTATATTCATACTGTTCAACTGTGGTTCCTTTGCTGTTACATTTCCTTAAAACACGAATGACTAGTTTATCTGTATGACATTAAAAAAAAATAGCTATGTAATATTTATAAAAAAAAAAAGCTATATGACATTTAATGAAAAAAAAATTAGCTGATTGACATGTTTGCCATCTAAACAAAAATTTTTTTGACGCTCAATTCGAAAAACAAGATTACATTTAATCGGGATCTAGATTATTATTATTATTATTATTATTATTATTATTATTATTATTATTATTACGTGCATTCATTTATGGTGGAACGCGTCAAAAGAACTATCAACATGCAACGCTGTCTTCCGAAGAACAGATTGTCATGCAGAAAGAGAAAAACTGCATTCAGTTATTTTTACAACCATTGTCCACAGGTTTTTTTTTTATACAGAGAACAATAACTTCGTATTGAATTTCAATGAAATTAAATGTTTTGTGAATGATTCCTGATGGATGTAGAATCAAATTTTTTTAAAATTTAAGATAACAGTAAATTCTTACTGAAGAAGTTTAATAGAATGAGATGTAAATGATATCTGATGGAATTCAATAAAATTAAATGCAATATGTACCTGAATGTATATTGTTAATGATTGTCGTCGACGGTGCGTGTCAGCCATTCCAGCGAATAAAGATGGTATCACACTTCCCTCCTTTCGTGATAGTAAATAGACCGGGGAATAACAGCAGCGTCTTGTCTATGCCGTGAGGGGGGGAAAAAATGAAAAATAAAAATAAAATTCCGTGTGAGGAATAGGAGCCCCATCGATTTTGGGACCAAGCTGTTATGTCCCGGAATGCGGATTTCGCTCACTTTCGCATGAAAGGATCTCCTCCTCCTCCTCCTCCTCCTCCTCCTCCTCCTCCTGGTACCCATCTCCCTCCCCTTCCTCACCCTCAACTCCTTTCAGTCAGTATCTTCCTTCCTAAAGCCCAACCTCCTCCTCCTCCACCTCCTCCTCCTCCTTCCCTTCTTCCTCTTCATTCTTCTCCCCTCCCCCTCCTCCTTCCCCACCTCCCCCTCCCCCTCCTCCTCCTCCTCCTCCTGCACGTTAGCCTCATGAAACAAGATGATTCCTTTCTTAAGCTTACAATCCCTCCCTCCCCCAACCTGACCCCCTTCACCTCAACCACCCCTAATAAGGCAGTGGGCAGGGAGTGGCAGGTCACACAGAGAGAGAGAGAGAGAGAGAGAGGTCAGCCGATGGTGCGAATAGGATGAATGAAGGAGGAAAGGAACAAGGAGGAAGGAAGACAAGAGAGTTTGAGCTCAGGATTCTGAATGAACTGAAGACGACGTCACTTTTGATTTCGTAATTGTGACTGTGATTGTTTCCATTTTTGGCAGGTCTCGCGGTTTCATTGTTTTAACCAGTTGGTTTGTTTGTTTAATCTGAATGATGTCGTTTTATGAGACTTGTTTTGTTTGATTATATATATATCACACATATAATATATATATATATATATATATATATATATATATATATATATATATATATATATATATATATATATATATATCTATATATATATACATATATGTATATATATATATATATATACACACAAACACACACATATACAGTATATATATATATATATATATATATATATATTTATATTTATATACAGCATATATATATGTGTGTGTGTGTGTGTATGTATATGTGAATGTATGTGAAATTGAAATGTATTTTTAGCGTTAATGAGTGTGTTGTTTGACGCCAGTCTATTGTCTCAACCAGTTATTTCAAAGAGGAGTTGTGTCTTATTTGCATATCGATTTAGTGTTCCAGTGTCAAAGAGCAACGATGCAGTAGGCAAGAAGATGAAGAAAATTAAAATAACTGAATTCTCGTCTGACCTTTGAATAAGATTGTTTTATTTACACTTTATAATTCTTTTATGAATCGTTGCACAGTAGAAAAGATTATGTGTGATATTCAAGTATTTTTTGCTATGTCCATTAAAGTTTGTTGTTTCGCATAATGTAAATTGCATTGTTGTTGATGTGATGTTGATTTAATGTAGTGGTTCTTAACCAGTGGTGCTTGCACCCCTAGGGGGTGCGAAGCCGGTCCCTAAGGGGTGTGAGGATGCCTATGAATAATTGAAGCAAAATATATTTTTATATACGTATGTTAATTTTTACTGCAAAAAAACAATAAAATAATGATAATAATAATAATAATAATAATAATAATAATATTATTATTATTATTATTATTATTATTATTATTATTATTATTATTATTATTATTATTATTGTATTTTAGCTTTTTTTCCAGCAATATAGCGGGTGCGAGAACTGACTGCTGATTTGACAGGGGTGCATACATTGAAACGGTTAAGAACCACTGATTTAATGAATGTTAAATCTAGCCAGGTTCTCATCTAATTCCTGACAGTGAATGGAACTGAGATTGTTTTTTTCTCATGTGGAAGCTTTTTCACTGCCTTATGGCTCTAGGGCCTCATTGTAACCCACTACCCTTATCACAAGACTTTTCTATACCATCCCTGTTCTCTCTCCATGCAGAAAAACATCTAGCACTAATGGTTCCAGCCACGAAAATTTTTTTCTTTCTTTTTTTTTTCAAATATGGATTATGACTTTGAGGCTTCGAATTACGTTTTATTTTTTCACTGCTCGTCTTATTGATTACTTGCTTCGAGCATATTCTTATGGTGATCCTTAATTTTGAAAAGGACTTGTGTTTGGACAACTCTTCAGATAAATTATTTTCAATGGACTTAATGTTTCTAGAAATTTCGCTAATAATAATAATAATAATAATAATAATAATAATAATAATAATAATAATAATAATAATAATAATAATAATAATAATAATAATAATAACACACAGA
>NC_089761.1:41029272-41046772 GCF_040412425.1 Macrobrachium rosenbergii | reverse complement strand
TTACATACATATATACCGTATATATAAATTACACACACATATATATATATATTATATATACACATGTATTATGTATATATTTATTTTATTATATATATATTATATATGTACATATATATATATATATATATATATATATATATATATATATTGTTATATATATAAATATAATTACATACACACACACACACACACACACACACATATATATATATATATATATATATATATATATATATATATATATATATATATATATATATATATATGTATATATGTATATATATTTATTTTCACTGTCCTCTGAAACACTCCTTAAGCGTGTTGCATTGCCTAGCCGCCTGAGAAAATCATTTCTCACCTTTCCAGTTTTATTTATTATATCTTACTATACCAAAGGCAGGTTTAACATGTAAATATATTTTGTGAAATTACAGGTTCGCTCCCAGAAACTTATTGAAACGGCAGTGCGTTTGGCAGATTGCGGGTTCTTTGTGGACGGAAAACCACTGGCATTAGTGGTATCATGCAAGCCTCAGGTGTAGGGTTGAGTTTTAACGTTGAAGTTATCGGGTTCGGAAATATATTCTCGATATTCTTTTCTCTCTTTTAGTATTTTGAGTTTTCATGGTAAGGTGAAGTTTTGATGTGGGTTTTCTTTTTTTTTTTTTTTTAGTGAAGATCGTATAAAATTCTTTCCTGGTGGATATTAATTGAAAAGAACTTTTGGTGAAGAAGTAGTGATGTTTATGTTGTCCTATTGTATTTTTTAATAGTACAGCTAATTGTCACGCGTAAAATTTCATGTGATACGTGTAGACAGAAGTTACCTTTTGTACTACAAGAATTGACTAGATATATAAAGGTCGCAGATCCGGCATAATTTTTCAACATGGCATAACTCTTGTAGAATTCTTTTTACTTTTGGACGGTTGCTGCCAGGTCCGGTACAAGAGCGAAGGTGAGCTGAAAGGTAATGATTTTGCCCTGTAAAAAAAAAAAAAGTTAATAGTTACGAAATTCCAGACTTTAGGAGTCTGGTAATAGCGGCACTTGGGCCACACAGAGTCCCGAAAACCACGTTCATAGATTTAGTTTTGGTAATTATGAGTGCTACTGGGCGTGATTTTGACAGTGTACTTTTTAAGACCTTATTGTTAAGGCAGACTTTAATAATTCATTTCTGCATCTGGTCTTTAGCAAATTTAAACAGATATCATCACTTTGGTAAGTCTGTTTTTGAACTAGTGGAATATTATATGATTATTGTTTCTTATTAAATAGAGAGGCAGCATTAGGAACAGCAAAAGGAGGCTAGGAGTAAGTCTCTCACTCCCAGCGCTACTTGGGAAAAACATGTACTATGTGTACTTAAATACTTTCTGTTTATATGAAGTACCGTATAAATATTCTAGTACGTCACTCCATAAAGTTTTTTTTTTTGTTTTTTATATGCATCACTGAAGTAGGAATATCTTTTTCTTATGCTGTAAGTCATTATAATTCCACAAAATATGTCTGTCTTGGAGAGGTCATCAGAAAATTTCTAAAATTTCTTTCAAACACTAAACATACCTCTTTTTATTTGTCTTGATGAATGGGACTACGGAACTGGATTAAGCGTATGATAAAAATAATATTGAATTTATAACGAAACTCTGGTTTACTATGATTGAATTGTGCGGTTCTAATATATGGTAAACATGCAGTAATTGTAATGTTGCTGAACGACCACCCAAGCTTACACACTGTTGCTGAAAACAAGTAAAAACTGCTCCAGAAGTTTCTTCGGCGCAATCGAGTTTTCTGTACAGCGTATCATCAAATAGATCTATCTTTCGGTGGTCTCGATATAATGCTGTATGAGCCGCGGCCCATGAAACTTTAACCACGGCTTGTGGTGGCATGTCTTATACCGTTGCCAGACGCACGATTATGGCTAACTTTAACCTTAAATAAAATAAAAACTACTGAGGCTAGAGGGCTGCAATTTGGTATGTTTGATGATTGGAGGGTGGATGATCAATTTGCAGCCTTTTTGCCTCGGTAGTTTTTAAGAGATTACGGGGAAAGAAGAAGTGCGGACGGACAGACAAAGCCGGCACAATAGTTTTCTTTTACAGAAAACTAACAAGCAGTATTCTCAGATGAGCATTAAAAAATCTGTACCGTGCAAAGACCTCGTTCCAAAGACGAAATACCTTCGTATCACATTGGACATTGTCTATTACTCTCTGGTTCCCTGGGATTATAGGACTCTAGCCAGTATTTATGGAGTGAGTTCTGGGAATGACCCTGGCTTTGCTGGACTCGAATTACCCCTCGGGGAATCCTGTTTAATAAATACTCCGTGAGTGTGACTGTTTTTCATTTTACTTTTATACCTGTATGAAGTAGAAGGTTCTAGATGATGTTAGCAGAAATTGGGGAAATTCCTTGTGTGTACAGTATAGTGATAGGGTGTAGTTTCTTGAATCTAGACCAGTATGTACATTACCGTTCGGTTTGGAAATTCAGATTTCAGCATTACGGCAGACATGGTATCCCATTTGCATTTGTCTATGCATTGATGCATATATATATATATATATATATATATATATATATATATATATATATATATATATATATATATATATATATATATATATATATATATATATATATATATATATATATATATATATATATATATATATAAATATATATGCCACACGGGTTGGCATAAGAATATGTACCAGCAACTAGTCACCTTTGGTTGTTCGTGGTAATTGTCACTAGTTTATATTCCCTAATTTTTCAGTCAATTTTTTTTCTAGCCGAGTGAAAATAACTCAGATAAAAAAAACTACCTGCTTCCGCGGACAAATAATTGGGTTACGTGCCTTTGGTGTGGACCAGTTCACGTGATGAACGTTTTTTTTTTTTCTTCTTCTTCTGTTGTGTTATCGTGATTCACGCCGGCGAAAATAATCGTCATGCAGTTACGTAGACAGGAAGATACTGTTCCAGAATGCGGCACTGACTCCGGCGTGTCTTTTTTTATTGTGATTTAATGGGTTCATTCGCAAAGCTGTTGCTCTTGTTGTACTCCGGTGCTCACTGTTTCGTTGTTGTTTTTAGTGAAGTGAAAATTGCTCTCAGGAATTTATTTGCTTTCGGTTTCTTGATTCTTGTGCTTCTTTTGAATTCTTTTGACGTGGGGTGTTATACACTTGAAGATATAATCACAAGACTTTATTACTCTTTTACTGAATACTCTTAAGAACACCTGTACTTTTTCTGACATTTTTACATAATGATGGACATTTTTAAGTCTGTCAGAAAATTACAATGAATTTTGTTCAACTGTAGAAAAATATAGCATTTTTATATTTGCTTTTTATTCTCTCTGCTGGCAGGGTAAATTAGATGTAGATTTAATAAGAGTAACCTTTTCAAGATAGTAATATATTTAAGAATTGTATTTTATAAGTTAGTGATACATTAATGAACTGTATTCCGTAAGTTATTCAGTAATGCAAAAACGAACTGTATACTATAAGTTATTCAGTAATGCAAAAACGAACTGTATACTATAAGTTATTCAGTAATACATTATTGAACTGTGTTCTCTTAGTTATTCCGCTTACATGGAATAAACGGATAAAACGTAGAAAGGAAACCTGCTAAGAACTCGGGTCATTGAAAATATTATTCTTCAAGGTTTTACGTTCGAATTTTGTTAATGATTTAATTAGTAATCTCTCTGTTGCCGATGATTTTCGGAAGAGAAACATAATTACCAAGTTGATATATTAACGAACTGTATTCATTCAGTTAATAAAATGAAACTGTATAAGGATTTTCCTGTTAATCTCTCCTAACTTTATGGGTGTGGGATGAGGACCCCATTAAGATAGTAATTAATTCAAAAATTTATTCTGTTAATGAATTAGGTGGAATTGTGTACGTTATTTCTAACGGTGCTGTCAGCGTTGAATACGTTATTTCTAACGGTGCTGTCAGCGTTGAATACGTTATTTCTAACGGTGCTGTCAGCGTTGAATACGTTATTTCTAACGGTGCTGTCAGCGTTGAATACGTTATTTCTAACGGTGCTGTCAGCGTTGAATACGTTATTTCTAACGGTGCTGTCAGCGTTGAATACGTTATTTCTAACGGTGCTGTCAGCGTTGAATACGTTATTTCTAACGGTGCTGTCAGCGTTGAATACGTTATTTCTAACGGTGCTGTCAGCGTTGAAGGGTCATTGTTTATAAACGTAATTTTTAGGGAAAGAAGTAGGAATTATGATTTTTTTTTCATCGATATGGGTTTGGTGATTGGCAAGATGCAGGAAGAGGTACCTATCAAGATAGAAATATATTGAATAATAGCATTCCTTGAGTTTTTAAAAAATTATATTGAAGAATAGTATTCCTTGAGTTTTTAAAAAATTATATTGAAGAATAGTATTCCTTGAGTTTTTAAAAATTATATTGAAGAATAGTATTCCTTGAGTTTTTAAAAATTATATTGAAGAATAGTATTCCTTGAGTTTTTAAAAATTATATTGAAGAATAGTATTCCTTGAGTTTTTAAAAATTATATTGAAGAATAGTATTCCTTGAGTTTTTAAAAATTATATTGAAGAATAGTATTCCTTGAGTTTTTAAAAATTATATTGAAGAATAGTATTCCTTGAGTTTTTAAAAATTATATTGAAGAATAGTATTCCTTGAGTTTTTAAAAATTATATTGAAGAATAGTATTCCTTGAGTTTTTAAAAAATTATATTGAAGAATAGTATTCCTTGAGTTTTTAAAAAATTATATTGAAGAATAGTATTCCTTGAGTTTTTAAAAAATTATATTGAAGAATAGTATTCCTTGAGTTTTTAAAAAATTATATTGAAGAATAGTATTCCTTGAGTTTTTAAAAAATTATATTGAAGAATAGTATTCCTTGAGTTTTTAAAAAATTATATTGAAGAATAGTATTCCTTGAGTTTTTAAAATAGAATCCTAATTCCGTGAAGAAAGAAGAACCTAACAAGAAGGATCGCATTCCTTAAATGGTTAAGATCGAATCTCACTTGGATATTCCACTGGTACGCTCTATGCAGACGGTCAAGCGTAGGATTTAGTAGCATAGGAGAGACACCGTGAAGGCGCACTCTGTTAACGGGTTAGATGTATGAAGACAGGAAGAACACAGTCACCTCTCCCTCCCTCCCCCCCTCCCCCTCCCCTCCCCCCCTCCCCTCCCCTCAGGGATCAATGAACACCACAGGTGCCTTTATTACCTGCCCTAGTTTGATTCAACTCCGACCCCGCAGCAGACACCGGGATTCACCATTGTTAGGTCACGCGTATAGCGGAATGTATTGACTTTTTAATTCGTGCTCCAGTTTTAGGGTCCTTAAGTAGGTTTTGAAATTCGGCTGGGTTTTTTAAAACGATGACGAGTGTTGTTATTATTGATTCTCGTCCTCTGTGGAACTTCTAAAGGATTGTAACTTTATTATTATTATTATTATTATTATTATTATTATTATTATTATTATTATTATTATTATTATTACTCGTTTCACTTTCAGGGTGCGTACGTTCAGTTTTATTTGTTATTTATGAATGTCATTGTATAATTGGTATTTCTCTATTTTATACTCTATATTTCCTTTGCCTTTTCACGTTATTTCTGTGGAAGAAACCAAACTTCAGCTCCCATAAAGACTCTGCGAACGTATCAATTGCCCCCAGTCCTGAAACCCTTTTAAAAGTGATGTTACTCCAACACCAGGCCTTTTATTTCTTTCGTTTTTCACGTCAATTTTGCTGAAATTTCGTGTGTAACAGTCAGAAGCTCGTGCAGCAATGTTTGGATTTTTACACAAATAATTTTCCCGGATTTGTCGTGCGTTATCATAGATGATTGTATGTCTGTGAATGTGTGTTTAATTTAGCAGCAATGGAATGGAATATAGAATTTAGGCCAAAGGCCAAGCACTGGGACCTGTGAGGTCATTCAGCGCTGGAAGGGAAATTGACAGCGAAAGGTTTGAAAGGTGTAACAGGAGGAAAACCTCTTACTTTGCACTATGAAATAATTGTTAGGAGAGGGTGATTAGCAAGATGGAAGAAAGATGATATGAAAGGAGGTACAGTAAAAGGAATTAAAGGGGTTGCAGCTAGGGACCGAAGGGACGATGTAGCAGTAGTACAATCATCATTCTTTTGTAACTGTGTAAATCACTTTATTTATTCACTTCAAGGACTAAAAGTTCTCGTCAGTAATGTAACAAACTATTTTCCCAAACACTTTTGACTCACGTGTATCCGAAGAGTGATTTATATTTTGAGTGAAGGAGTGGCGAGTTATGTCGAATTTAATTTTGTTTTGATAAATTAAGTTTACACCCTGAAGTATCTTTGAAAAATCATTTAATAAAAGAAATATCTCCTCGAGATAATATCAGTATTTGTCAGATATTAATTTGATAAACGGTGCGTATAGGCGACTAAAATCTAGGTATACAAAATATAGGATAAATTTTTTCTGAGATTTCAAGACTGGTAATAAGAAAACATTCTCTCTCTCTCTCTCTCTCTCTCTCTCTCTCTCTCTCTCTCTCTCTCTCTCTCTCTCTCTCTCTCTCTCTCTCTCTCAAGTATTTCAAGTGAGTCTTCTTTGTTATTTGCCATCACCTACGAACTTGATTACGAATTCACTTGTGTCTTTCAGACCTTTTGGTAGAAAATTTTTTTTATTTTTTCGTGGCGTTAATATTAAATTTTATGAAAGTGTTGGCTATAGGCCAGGGAATAACTATTTAGATTTAGAGATAGACCCGGTTTGAGATTCGGAGCCAGGATTATTATTATTATTTTTTATTTACTTATTTATTTTTTTTTTTGCGGAGATACGCGCTGTCTGAGTTCATTGTAGTTAACCCATGTTTGATACATTATAGACTTTCAGATAGACCAGGTTTCAGAATCGGATCCAGTATTATTATTATTATTATTATTATTATTATTATTATTATTATTATTATTATTATTATTTTGTTTTATATATATACATATATACACACAAACAGACACACACACACACATATATATATATATATATATATATATATATATATATATATATATATATATATATATATATATATATATATTTTATTTTTTTTTTTTTTTTTTTTTTTGCGGAGATACGTGCTGTATGAGTTCATTGTAGTTAACACGTGTTTGATACCGTATAAGGATACACCTGTAAGCAGCAGTAATGAAACTCTTCAGTCTCATGCTTCGACCTGAAATGCCTCGCAGATCTTGGAATGCTTATGCTTTTTTAAATGCAGGAATAATTACGGAAAAAAGGTCGGTAAAGATAAAGAAAGAAGGAACATTCAAACGCTTTTGGTAATTAGAGTCACGGCATTGCAGGCTGGGCGGGGGATACGTGATTACACCGGAAAGGGCTCTCTCTCTCTCTCTCTCTCTCTCTCTCTCTCTCTCTCTCTCTCTCTCTCTCTCTCTCTCTCTCTCTGCGCTTTGATGTTGCTTGAATGAGATTGCGTTGCTTTGCCTTTTGTTCTTTAGCTGGAAGCGAAGAGCGTAATGCGTGGCCGTAATTTTGGATAGCCAGCTAATTATGTCTCTCTCTGTCTCTCTCTCTCTCTCTTTGATGCTTGTGTTACTGGTATGTTAGTAGGTCATCATTGGTTAAACTCTCTCTCTCTCTCTCTCTCTCTCTCTCTCTCTCTCTCTCTCTCTCTCTCTCTCTCTATCATTATTATTATTATTAATGCCTTAAGCCTCCGACTTGCTTTATTGGTATACTTTCTCTCTCTCTCTCTCTCTCTCTCTCTCTCTCTCTCTCTCTCTCTCTCTCTCTCTCTCTCTCTCTCTCTCTCTCTCTCTTTAATGACCCTCTTTCTTTTGATACTCTAGGCCGTGACTTGTGTTATGGGTACGCTTGCACGTCTCTCTCTCTCTCTCTCTCTCTCTCTCTCTCTCTCTCTCTCTCTCTCTCTCTCTCTCTTTAATGACCCTCTTTTGTTTTGATACTCTACGCTATGACTTGTGTTATGGGTACGCTTGCAGGTCTCTCTCTCTCTCTCTCTCTCTCTCTCTCTCTCTCTCTCTCTCTCTCTCTCTCTCTCTCTCTCTCTCTCTCTCTCTCTCTCTCTCTCTCTTAAACGCTGTTGTTTATTTAAAGTTGATGTGTCTATTTTTATGCATTTATTTTATACCTCACATTTGAATTCATGATATTTTCATTATTCACTTTCACGTGGAACACCAACGACGCTAAATGCATCAACCATTTACCTATTTATTTATATATTATTCATTTTATTTACTTATGTTTTATTTTATTTTATTTATTTTTTATTTTTGTTAAAGAATGGCCAGTGGTCACATCAGTAATGCAGGCATCACGCTCACATGCTTATACGAACCAGAAAGGCATTTTGATACTCAAGCACGCAAGCAAACGCACACACACACACACACACACACATCCCAATTAGGCAGTTTATTGTCAAGGGAATGACAGCACGTGCGACCGCCAGTGCATAACTCTTTATTTCCCTTCTTGGAAGAATAAGAAAAAAAGTAAAAAAAAAAAAAAAAGGACATATTCTTTGTGCATAGTGCATGGAGTTCTTTGGGCTAGATTCCAAGAATGAACAGAAAGCTAACAAACGGTTTGTTATGTACGCTGCATTTTTTGAATGAATGGCCTACTTCCTTGTAATTCCTCTGTTACGAATGATTTTGTGCTTTTATAATTACGTAGTATATAGTCTAGCGTGGCAGAATGTAATTTTCAGACTGTAATAATCATTGTCTTTGCTGTTATGTAGTCGTCCGTGGGTATGATTTTACAGTGAGCCCATAATCACTAAAGTTATTTTAGCGTTATTTTTTTATTTCATCAGTTTGAACACTTTTTTTCTATACCAAGTACGTGATGCAAATCTTGCTTGGAAATGCGTTTTGCTAATTATGGTACTTCATTCAGGTCCGGTTTGGTTTCAGGTAGGACTTGTCCCCTATGTGTTAGGTTAGGTTAGGTTCGGTTAAGAAAGGGTAGGTTAGGATGTATCCCTGTAAGCTCTCTCTCTCTCTCTCTCTCTCTCTCTCTCTCTCTCTCTCTCTCTCTCTCTCTCTCTCTTCAGATACATAGTTATTGGCTGATTTCCTTACACACACATATATATGTACATACATACATGTATATATGTACATACATATATATATATATATATATATATATATATATATATATATATATATATATATATATATATATATATATATATATATATATATATATATATATATATATATATATATATATATATATATATATATATATATATATATATATATATATGTATTTTTAGAGTAAATTTACATATACATTAGCCTCGTGGTGTAATTTGTGAACCGTTTTTACCATTACAATGATCGAAATGGAGTGCAGAAGAATATGGGTTTCTCCGATAATGGTTCACAGATGGCAGCACTGAATATAACGTCATAAGTAAACAAACCCCTTGGGTAATGATGCGCATCATTGGCTACCTCTATTTTTTAGTGATTTATTTGCGACGTAGGTGGAATATAAGAAAAGCTATATAGATTTAAGAGTTTAAAAGACATAAAATTATTACAGAAATAACGTCTAGAAAATTTATTGATGGATTTCTATTAAACTTTGGGGAGAGGTGGGTTACTTACCAAAGAAGAGCTGATCTGATTTTGATGTAGATCCGAATCAAGGATTTGTTTTTAAGGTTTGCGCTTCTTGATGTACTAGCATTTGTAAAGACTGGGGTTTAATCCCCACATACCTTTCACACAATCAACCCAGCAATAAATTGGCACCGACTCTTAACTTAGAGTCAAAGACGAGGTAGAAATGAGCTGGCCACTCCACTCCTTTTCAGACAGATAGACTAGAAAGTAAATCTAAATAGTATTTCTATATTTCTATAAACCAGTGGTTCTTAACCTTTTTCAGTGTCCGTACCCCTTGATGTCTCAGAAAATGTTCTCGTACCCCCATCCAATATAAATACAGTACAAACATTTGAAAAGGATTAGTGATACAAACCTTGCCGAGAAATTATTAGATGTATTCAGCTACTGAACAAATACACCATTTTTATTTCAAATGAAAAGTGTCAATTAGTAGGATACAATGAATGCACATTATAACAGTAATTATGAGTAATACTACATAGTGCACACCCACACATTTTTAGTGGCTCTTGTTGTTGTTTCTCATTAATGATGATGTTCAAACGAGGTTCTTTCCTTGAAAGTGCCAGACGCTTGCCATCACTTGCATCCAAACGGTTTCTGTCTTTTGTCTTGATGTGTAGGAGTGTTGGTAAATATCCAGTACCATTGCACTGGCTATCATGTCTCGTACCCCCAGGTTTAAGGTTTCGTACCCCTTGGGGGTACAGGTACCCCAGGTCAAGAACCACTGCTATAAACCGAGGGATTTACATTGAACAGATATATACTGGGTATAAGGTGATCTTTTTCAGTTCATGACACAAACTCCAGAGAAACTAAACTCTTAACAATTTTGCTGGATATTCCACAAGACCTTATGAATTTAAGTTTACTGAATTATTTTAGAATAGTATTGCGTATGTTATAAAGCAAGTGGTTCCATTTGGTTATAGAAGAGGCATCATTGTGATTTTCACTTCTAAATTTTTTTTTGTCATTAAAAATTGTTCTTCTGTAATTTTTCTATTTCCGGCAGAAAGTAATATAATTTGCCATTTTTTTTTACAAAGGAAATGAATATTATAAACATTATAATTGGTAGAGAAGGAAGATTTATTAAAGAGCCAACAACAGCTTAAAGGGATCCGGAAAACGCCGTGTCTTTCTAACACGCTTGTCGCTTCGTGCAGCATCTTTCTGCCAAATTTGGCAATGAAGTACCAGAGTACAGGTCGTGTTTGTTCTTCAAGGCTGTGCGATACAGGAAAGAACAACTATAATTTTTTTCTGGCAGTTTATGTTAGAAATCATTCGGTCAGTTTCCAACGATATGGCCCGTAGGGGGTTAGTGCCGTCAGTGCGCCTCATGCGGTGCAGTGTAGGCTTTACTTAAGGTTCTTTGCAGCGTGGTAACCCCTTTTCGTCCCTTTTACTGTACCTCCTTTCATATTCTCTTTATTCCATCTTACTCTCTTCCCTCTCCTAACAATTGATTCATAGTGCAACTGCGAGGTTTTCCTCCTGTTACACCTTTCAAACCTTTTACTATCAGTTTCCGTTTCACCGCTGAATGACCTCATAGGTCACAGTGCTTGGCCCTTGACCTAAGTTCTATATTCAGTTCAGTTCAATCCATGGGTTAATTGGTGTCCGAATGTGAGTTCCTGTGACAACGCTTTAAGACAACAGTTACTGAAACAACAAATGAAACAATGAGGGTCCACTTCTACCCACCCACAGTTCTCTGTCCTTCATTTTGAATCTCTCTCTTCCTCCGTTGCCACCCCCCTCTTCCATAACTCTTTCGCCCATGTATCATCATGCCCCCCCACCCTCCCCGTTATTCCATACTGCATGGGTTTTTCTTTTACGTAATTATTTCGACCAGCTCATTATCCCCGGCTCCGCAAAAACAAGCATCGCATCACGTGTTGTCCGGATTTCGGATGTTTTTATAAGGAACGGAAGGGGGCAGGGGGTGGGGGAGGGGTTGGAGGAGGGGAGAGGGAGGGGTGAATGTTTACATCCTCTCCAGGGTGTGTCCTCTCGTCTCCCTTCGTAGTTAGGTTTCTTTTCGATTCAGAGGCCGATGGGAGGGGCGACCCTATCTGTGTTCCTATCCAGTCCAGGTTGGAAGAAACTACTGTAGGTAACGAAGGGAAAATGAATAGGTTTAGGTGGTTTGGTTTTAAACTGTTAAGTTTTTATCGTCGTAAATTTTATACTTACAGTGTATATACAGTATATATGATATATATATATATATATATATATATATATATATATATATATATATATATATATATATATATATATATATATATATATATATTACGCCTTTCTTCTTAGAGTGGCGGCTGACTTCAGAGACAGTTGTCCTTCCAGTTCTTAGCAACCCTTTTATTGCGATGCCCATGTCAACCCTGGCTGCTGCCCAGTACAGTTGACTAATCCCCACATGCATAATCTACTTCCTTACGCGCATTGGACTTATCGTGAATCGAGCGCAAAATGTAACCCACGCATTGACAGTAAGGAATGAAATAAAATAACATAGTGAAGGAATATAGAGGGTATAACATCTCATAAAAAAACTAGCATCAGTGAGTGAGTCCTCGTTGATAGCAACACAATGTCTGCTGTATCAATAAACATCTTGCCGTCCTCTCCTTTTTATCGAGTTTTCAATCGCGTCTCGAGTCTCCCTTTCACGGTGGAGAGCTGGTTGTTGCCGCGTCTGGTTTCTTAGAGAGAGAGAGAGAGAGAGAGAGAGAGAGAGAGAGAGAGAGAGAGAGAGAGGGTGGGTCAGGAACGTGGGAGAGTTACTCCAAATGATTCTGTTCTCATTATCCTAGTTCCTAGTTTGATTTACTTGTAATTACCTCCGCTAACGGCTGTGGACGGGGATGATGAATATTCACCAGTGTCTGCTTGTTTGTTTGCTTGTAAAAATGCTTGTCTGTCTGTCTGTCTGTCTGTCAGCCGTAAGTTAGTGAAATTTTGTAGAGGGGTGTACTGTGGGCCGGAAAAGTTCGCTTAGAATTATTGATCGAGATTCAAGATAATTCCGTTTCGTTTGCGTTTGTGGACGAATACCTTCTCAGTGCTTTTTTGTTGCGTACAATAATGCTTTATACACGCGCGCGCGCACGCACACACACATACATATATATATATCACCTTCATCATTTTCAGTATCTTTTATTCGCTTTGTATCGGACAACTACTGTAGTGGTTGTTAATTTGTAACATCATGCAGCTGGGAAAAATAACTATTATTTGTTACAGTCACATTAATGTTTCAAGTTCTGTATTTGTTCCATTTCATGCGCGATAATTATTTACAATTTTTTCTTTCCATGAACTGTAATTCAGTGTAAAAAATTTCTGGCTGGAAACAAACCCGGACTTAACATTGCTTTATAATCCTAGTCAAATTCGTATGAATTTGTTCGAGTTATTGTTGTCATTAGGGTAGTAGAAATGGGCCTCTCTCTCTCTCTCTCTCTCTCTCTCTCTCTCTCTCTCTCTCTCTCTCTCTCTCTCTCTCTCTCTCTCTCTCTCTCTCTCGTGTCCGTCCGTGACATGAATTTCAGAGGCGTATTTATTGAGGAGTTACCCCTCTTATTGGTTTTCGATTTTGGGGTGGAGGGTGAAAGTGCCCATCGATATGTTGTAAATGTCTAATAATTATATATGGCTCGCACTGTTAGCAAGATTAGTTATGAGAGAGAGAGAGAGAGAGAGAGAGAGAGAGAGAGAGAGAGAGTGGTGCGTCATGAATTAACAAGCTTATATTCTTACGTAAGGAATGAGCTTGATACGTATATTTGTATTTCTGTCCATCTGTCTGTATGTGAGGAGAAGAAAGGTGGATGATATTATGAGAATGATCTGGATTATGAAACGAATCTAGCTTTTATTTTTATATTTTTTCGCTTTTTAAATATCTACTTACTTGCTTTGTAGCTTTGCGGAGTTATTCGCTCGTTTGTTTACCTGTTACATGTAGTTTTCCCATGTCGCGGAAGTAATTTTAGTATAAATTCCTTAAAAGGATTTGATGTATTGTAGCGACAGGCTCATTTAATGTTGAATGCATCCAACAAAGAGAGAGAGAGAGAGAGAGAGAGAGAGAGACGAAGCGATTCCGTCTCTCACGTTGAGAGGGTTGTGAGGTGCCCTGTAATGTTTCGAGAATAATTGTTAATAATATAAAAAGTCTCTTATCAATCATCATTTGAAAGATAAAAATCTACAAAAAACGAGCAACGGGATTGTAAAGGAAAAAGTCTTCATGTTTTTCCCGTCGCGTGATATTGTTTAAATATGATGTGGTTTTATTTTGCTCCTTTCTTCAGCCAGTTTTTTTTTTTTAATTGTAACATTTCCTTCACCTCTTTTATTTTACCGTTTTTCTCTTCGGGTGATATTGTTTAAATGTATTGTGATTTTATTTTGCTCCTTCTTATATTAGTTTCATCTTTTAGACGAGCCTGAGATTTGAGGAATTTGTCCCTAGATTTAACGACCATTAGATGTGGTAAAGTTTTTCATTTTAACTATCGATTATGGTACTTCCCAGACAGGAAGGAAATATTGCACAATATCTAAATTTGTTTTGAAGTGAATGTTGTAATTGTTAACTAGTGAGATAGGTAACATTTTTTTCCTCGAATTTGCTATCACGATTTCTGAGGTCTTCAAATATATTGTACCTAAATTTTGCACCAGTTAGGCATGGTTTTTGTGATATATTTTTTTTTATCACACCTGGTTTTTTACATAATAAGTCACACATGCTGATCGAGATAATATATAAAAAATTTCCCAAAAATTGGCCTTTACGCACACACACACACATATCGTATGTATATGTGTATATATATATATATATATATATATATATATATATATATATATATATATATATATATATATATATATATATATATATATATATATATATATCAGGTTGAAGAGGTAAAGGATCAGGTTGAAGAGGTAAAGGCATGTATTTCTCACAAGTATCAGATTTATTATGCCAACGTTTCACATCACATGATACATCCTCAAGACTGGAAAATTACAGACTATAAATACTTAAACCGCCACTTATACAACGGCAAAAAAACTAAAAAATTTTCACATTTACAAACACAAAAATAAAAACAAGAACTTGAAAGGAACACTTACCAACGTAAGAGCTAAAACGTGACTAAAAAGACAGATAGAAAATAAGCATAGGGAAGATACCTATAGCGAACGTGGAGAGTAAACAAACAGGCGTTTATGCTATCACCAGTTGTGTGGACGACGATTGGGGTTTTTCCCGTTGTATGAGTGACGTTTTAAGTATTTATAGTATGTGGTTCTCCAGCCTTGAGGATGCACCATGTGATGTGAAACGTTGGCAAAATAAACTTGATACTTGTGAGAGCCATACATGCCTTTACCTCTTCAACCTAAGATTTTTGCCGGGTCTATTTCCCTGCGATTCTTATATATATATATATATATATATATATATATATATATATATATATATATATATATATATATATATATATATATATATATATATATATATATATATATATATATATATCTGTGTGTTTGTGTATATATTTTTCTTCGGGAGTCTGGTGTTCGGCCTACTCACGTCTCGAATTCCTCCATCGATTCCGTGTAGTCTAAAGCGACGTTAGGCATTAACGTGACATTTTCAGGAACTGGCGTCCGTCGGTAGACTACAGATGCCCCCGCCGCCCGGGAAATGCCCGGTATGCCGTGGCGAAGCCCTGTGATTCCCGTGGGCCTAATGTTAGCATATCCCCCGATAGTAGAAGTCACTTTTATTGCCCTCTTTTTATCCTCAGACATTCTGGGGATCTGGACTTTTTCGCTCCTTTGTACCAACTTTGTCTCTATGGAGTTTGCGATCATCTACGAACATTCTGTAACAGGCAATGTACTGTAATTATTATATTATATATATATATATATATATATATATATATATATATATATATATATATATATATATATATATATATATATATATATATATATATATATATATATATATATATGTATGTGTGTGTGTGTATGATTATATATATATATATATATATATATATATATATATATATATATATATATATGTTGTGTATAGATTTATATAGTTATGTATTTATATGTATAATGTATATATGTATGTACAGTATGTTTATATAAATGTGTGTGTTTATTTATATGCGTATGCCTGTGTGGTTTGAATAATGCCTCTTAATTTCTGTTTGTCCAGTATTAATTATTTGTTTCTTTTTTTCAAACAATTATTCTTTTTTTTACTTTTTTCAGGTAAGCTTCGCCTACGATCCGTGACGGAAGGCTCAGGTTGAAGGTAATTATGACAGATATTGTATTCAGAAACTCATTTCACTACCACTTGCAGTATAGTAATTATTAATTGATTGGTTCATTGATTGTAAGTTATCAGGCGTTACAGTTTCATTTAAATTCGAAGTTTGGTTTCCCCTGTGTCTCGTAACTCTTCGGAGCAACAATTTATTGTTAGTGGTTGTAATAGTTAACGTCAGTGATTTTTTGCATATATTTTAAAAGGTCTCGGGTATTTTTCTCTTCCCAGAGCTTTGAAAATATAACGGTATATATATATTTACATTATATATATATATATATATATATATATATATATATATATATATATATATATATATATATATATATATATATATATCACACCTATATGTTTGTATATATAAATGTATACGTATACATATATATATACATATATATATATATATATATATATATATATATATATATATATATATATATATATATTATTTTAAGTTCAGTTTAATACATCACATACCATGATGTCTTTTAAAATAACCTATTGAGAAAAAGGCTGATAATCGTTTCTTATTTTATCTCTCTCTCTCTCTCTCTCTCTCTCTCTCTCTCTCTCTCTCTCTCTCTCTCTCTCTCTAATGACGATAGAGTCTTTTTGCCCACTGGAACTTGGGCAAATTTCACCCTTAGCTTTAATCCCTTATTTGCTTTAGCGTGGCCAGAATGATGGAGCTGTCCCGAGATTGTTTACATTCGAATTTCAGGAGTTATTTTATACTTGTTTATTGTGAAAGCAGTAGTTTATTAGTAATTCTCTATTTGTTTTCGTTGTTTTTGAAATGTTTGTCTTTGCTGCAGATCTGGGAAACATTTATTTGAATATCATCTGCTTTTTTTTTTTTTTTGTCGTTCTCACAGAGCTATTGTTTTCCTTCTTACTTTTCTTTTCCTTACGACAAAAGTTGTATTTTTTATTATGCTTTTTATTTGTATGGTGGTATACAGTATATATATATATATATATATATATATATATATATATATATATATATATATATATATATATATGTAGTTGCATATTTATATGTACAATGTATATATATATATATATATATATATATATATATATATATATATATATATATATATATATATATATATGTGTGTGTGTGTGTATGTATTATGTATGTATTTATGCATCCTCATTCTATTACATTTTTATAGTAACGTCATCGTGCATTATTCTGTACTGGTGGACCATCATTATTTCTTTGTTTCCTTACTGTTAGTTATCAGTCAAGCATAAACTCTATATAGATGTTATTTTCATCGTTATAACAGGATTAAGTTTCCTCATATTTAATTTCTTA
>NC_089761.1:41004272-41024272 GCF_040412425.1 Macrobrachium rosenbergii | reverse complement strand
CTGGTACTGCTATAACTCAGTCAGTAAACGTTATCGTCTCCTAAAAGCTCCATTGACTCAAATTTTAATAATTTTATCATAGTTTGCTTTAAAAACGACCAGGGAAGTGAAAGTTGATAAGAAACATTTTTGTATGTAAAGTGAAAATAGCAAATGTTTTTTTTTATCTTAGATGTAAACATAATTGATTTCGATTGGAAAAAATATATTTATTTATTACAAATAACAAATTATGAAATGATGTGAACGGAAACTGTACACACACACACACATATATATATATGTGTGTGTGTGGTGTGTAAAATAATCGTTGCAAGGGTTAAGGGGATTTTATGGTCAGAGAATACCTCATTAGGTTTGACTTTAAAAAAAAATTTGTTTTTTTCCTTTGAAGAATTTAAGAGTTTTTTGTTAAAGTTGTTGCTCTTGCAACTTCGGATATGTTAGGCTTTGTTATTATTATTATTATTATTATTATTATTATTATTATTATTATTATTTATTATTATTATTATTATTATTTGCAAGGTCCTTTGAATGCCCCTAGTTATGGCTCACCAGTCCATCCTGCTGTAAACTTTGGATACCAGTGTCTGCTGGAGTCAAGGAAACAGGCCTTTGCACCAGTCGGAATCGGACACGGCATTATTTGGCTTAATATATGCCTATATATATATATATATATATATATATATATATATATATATATATATATATATATATATATATATATATATATATATATATATATATATATATATGGGGGTTTTAATTCAGTTTTGTTTGTGGAAATGATCATCTCATCTCATCTTCTTCCATATCCTACCTCATAGACCTTGCTTCCACGACGTTTCAGTGAAATCCCTGTATAACCTTTTAGTATAACCCATATATAGATAAACATTGGAGCAAACAGAGCAAACATTCTAACCTAGTTGGTGTAAAAAGTCATGCTGTCAAATTATGTAATTTATTATTTTTCGGTTGTTGATGACCACAGTGTGGCCCTGATGCCCAGTCGTACCGAATCAATTAACCTTCAAGTCGTTACAGTAGGTTGGGTAGTTCGGAGGTCCACAACAGGCTTCCTCCTTCCTCTCACACTTTACAACACTTACGGGTCCCATAGAATAAAGGCTCGTGCTTTCATAAGCCCGGCTTATGCTGAACTAACCAACCAGCCACGAATTCATGGGTATTCTTAAGGACGAATGAATGCCCAACATTCCCATGGGATTCCCGGAACAAGAAGAAGAAGAAGAAGGAGAAAAAGAATAATTAGAACGAGGAGAAGAATTAGGAGAAGAAGAAGAAAAAGAAGATGGAGAAAAAGAAGAATTAGAAGAAGAAGAAGAAGAAGAAGAAGAAGAAGAAGAAGAAGAAGAAGAAGAAGAAGAAACCCTGGCCAAAAAGGTTTCCAATACCGCAGATTCCTTTTATGAGAGAGATTGCAAAATCAGGTTCCGATAGTTCAACGTTTTTTAATGCTCTTTTTTTTTTCATTCCTTTGATGCCGATTGCTTGAGGTGATTGATGTGCAAGGTGGTTATTACAGAAAGGAAATGAGGATTCCATCGGAGAGATGTTGTAAATTAGCCTCTTCTTAGAGTGATATATTTCCCACCGTTCATGTTATTAATATTACTATAAGACAGACACACAGTTCATTATTATTATTATTATTATTATTATTATTATTATTATTATTATTATTATTATTATTATTATTAATATAAATATCTGTCCGAAATCGTCTCCATATTATTATTATTATTATTATTATTATTATTATTATTATTATTATTATTATTATTATTATTACAAATATCGGTCCGAAATCATCTCCAGGCTGCTATTATTATTATTATTATTATTATTATTATTATTATTATTATTATTATTATTATTATTATTATTATCTGTCCGAAATCGTCTCCAGGCTGTTGTAAGGGTAAAATTAATTTGAATTAATATGTAAATGTTTTATTTCATATTTAAAACATTTGTTCAGATTTTTCAACAGATATTTAAGGATTTATTTATTTTCTTTAATAATTATATGGTTTATTTCATATTTATTTTGCAATAATTTTTTGTTATTAGTATTGGTATTATTAATTTAATTTATTTATTATTGCCTTTAGAATAAGGCACGGATGAACAATTGGGTTCATCTGCCTACCCTTCTTCTTCTTCTTCTTCTTCTTCTTCTTCTTCTTCTTCTTCTTCTTCTTCTTCTTCTTCTTCTTCTTCTTCTTCTTTTAACGTGCTTTTTTCCCATTTGTATGGGATAAGCACGATGCCTTCTTTTGAAGGACTTTGGTTCGGCTTTGGGGTAGACTTCGTTGTCTCGATCATAACGGTATATTTATTTATTTACTGATATTGTTCTACATATGCTTTAATTTCCATTCGTATTCAAATGACTTAGTTAATTGAGGATATTATGACAATCCACTCAATGAAGCTTTCAGGAATATTTGTTTAATTTTTGAACGTTTTATCGAGTCGTCAAAGGGAACGTGTCATTTGATGCTTGGCAAGTGTCAACTTTGTACCATTTTATCGCCGCGTAGATCTCTCCTGAAAGTGGGAGTTTTGCAGGCTTCCCACTCAGCTTTGTTTGAAGAAGAAGAAGAAGAAGAAGAAGAAGGAGAAGAAGAAGAGGAGGAGGAGGAGGAGGAGGAAGAGGAAAAAAATCCTACGAAAGGAAAGCGAAGTCATATTTACTTTCATCGCTTTTCCACTTCGAGTACCAAGCTCGTGACTCGGTGATTTTGGGCTGTTTCAGAGATAAAAGGGAAACTCTTTTATCTCTTGAAATCGGGAGGATTTGGTCAAATTAAAATTATCAGGAACATATGAAGTGAAAAGTTGTTGAATTTTTTAGTCAAATGGTATGGGCAGTCAAGTGCTCTTACCTTGCCCAGGCTCGAGAGAAATTAAACTAAAAGGATAACTTTTTATCACTTGGAATTATGAAATTTCAAAATTGAACATTATCACGAAAACGAAAAGGTGAATACGTTTGTATTTTATTTTAATGCGGAGACCTTTGGGCGGGTCAGCGAAGTGCCCGTGTTTAGACCCAAGCTGAAAAAAAAAGTTATTGAATTACGAAGGTAAAGGAGTGAAAGTTAATCCTGGATGGAAAACTGAATCTGGAGAGAGAATTCCAGAGCCTGCTGGTAACATTTTTTGAGACTTTTTTGAGACAGTTGGGGGAAATTTTAAGGTCTCTTTAGTTTAAGGTTTGACCATTTCGTCAGGTAAGTTGATGGTGATGATGATGATGCTGATGATGTCATCTCTCTTGGATAAAGCACGGATTTTTTTTCCTTCGTTATCTATACGCTTTAAATGAGTGTTTTTTTTTTTACACGTATCTGTTTCGTCTGCCGAGTGGTGGATATAAATAAACGATTTCTTAATGTTTGTCTCATGCAGATCACAAGACATCTTTGTCACGTTTCGTGTGCACTTTTTCACCATCCTTTATTCCATTTGTGCAGTGTTTTATTTTTATCCATCGTTACGTCTTTATTCATTCGCCATTATCCTTTCACCCAGCTCCTTTTGTCTCGCCTCTTTATCTTTAATTTTTATATTGTGTTTCCCCTCGCGCGTACAGCTCCCTCCATATTTCCCCTCACTTTGGCTCCCTCTTTCACTTCCCTCCTTGACCGTAATCCCTCGAAGAAGGTGATCCTCTCTCTCCCCTCCCCCTCCCCTCCCCTCATCGCCCCTTCCTCCGTTGGTTTAATGGGTAATGATGAAGATAATCGAGTGAGGGGAGAAAAAAGACTGTGGCAAAGGATTTTGTAAAAAGAGGGTGCAAGGCTCCTCTCTCTCTCTCTCTCTCTCTCTCTCTCTCTCTCTCTCTCTCTCTCTCTCTCTCTCTCTCTCGGGAGGGTTTTTCTTGTTTATCATGATTTAATTTTCGCATGCTGTAATCTTCTGCCGTTTGCCTAAACTTGAGTTCCTCTTTCTCCCCCTCATGTACTGTTATTAATGTATGCTGGTTTCCGTACCGAGCTCTCTCTTTCTCTCTCTCTCTCTCTCTCTCTCTCTCTCTCTCTCTCTCTCTCTCTCTCTCTTTTAATGTATTGCTTGTTGCCTTACGGAGTGTCTCTCTCTCTCTCTCTCTCTCTTAATGTAGTGCTGTTTGCCGTACTGAGTTTCTCTCTCTCTCTCTCTCTCTCTCTCTCTCTCTTAATGTATTGTTGGTGCCGTACGGAGTCTCTCTCCCTCTCTCTCTCTCTCTCTCTCTTAATGTATTGCTGGTTGTCGTACGGAGTCTCTCTCTCTCTCTCTCTCTCTCTCTTAATGTATTGCCGGTTGCCGTACGGAGTCTCTCTCTCTCTCTTTCTCTTAATGTATTGCTGGTTGCCGTACTACGTCTCTCTCTCTGTCTCTCTCTCTCTCTTTATCACGCTGCGTGGGCAGCATGTCGTTAGGCGAATCTTATCTAGGATAGAAATGGAAAAGGCTAGGGATGTTGGGTTCAAGGGGTGTGGGGGTGGGGGAGTTTGGTCTGGTTCCAGGATGCCATGTGTAGGGAAGGGGGTGTATCTGATGTGACTCCGTCCAAGCGATGGAGTCGAGGATTTGGCGATAACGACCTTACAGAGGATTTGCATTTAATTCTTTTATTCGCAAAGCTTTGACAAAGCTCCCGCGTGACGCTGAATGGAGTGCTGTTCAGTTATTGCTGTTTTATGATTTCATTGATATGTTTAATACGGAGGCTTTGGTTCCGTCTCTTTTTTATGGGCTTGGTAAATTCTGTTTTTTTTTTTATGCGTATTTGATGAGCTGGACTCATTGATTTTTGTGCACTGTTAAGGGCTGGTTGATACTTGAAGTGTTCTTCAGGGCGAGAGGACAGAGGCCTGTTATTTCTTATGCAGTTCTGAATTCTGGATTGTTTTTTAAATGTACTTCAGTATCTGTAAGCTCATTAGTACCATTGAATTTATTTTGTTCCGTTCGCTTATGCTTTATATTTCTAATGAACTTGATGGTCTGGATGTAAAAGAGGAAAAAAGGAAAATAATTTGATCGAGTTTTCCGTACTCAGTTTGGATGGAAGTGGTGAAATTACTAAAATTATGAGTGATTAGTAGCTCCTTTCGTATTAGCCTTTTTAAAAAAAGAGGAATGTCTTTTTTTATTAGGCGTCAAGAGAAAGGATGAATGTCTTTTTTTATTAGGCTTCAAAAGAAAGGATGAATGTCTTTTTATTAGTCTTTAAAAGAAAGGATGAATGTCTTTTTTTTTATTGGGCGTCAAAAGAAAGGATAAATGTCTTTTTTTATTAGGCGTCAAAAGAAAGGACGAATGGCTTTTTTTTTTTATTCGGCGTCAAAAGAAATGATGAATGTCTTTTTTTTTTTTTAATTAGGCGTCAAAAGAAAAAATGATTGTCTTTATTATTTTGTTCAAAGCATCAAGTAATATTTTGAAAAAGAAAGTGGTTCTCAATATGTTAGCCGATTATCCAGTATTTGTGTTCCGGTGTGACAGTGAGAAATAAGAGGCCATTATGCACAGATCTTAGTTGATGTTTGGCTTTCATATCAGTAAATCTTTCATCTGCTGCTTATCAGTCATCCATATGTAAATCCCAGTAGTGGGGGTAATGCCGTCAGTGCACCTCTCACGGTGCACTGTAGGCATTACTTAAGGTTCTTTGCAGCTTCCCTTCGGCCCCTAACTCCATCCCCTTTCATTCCTCTTACTATACCTCCGTTCATATTCTTTATTCCATCTTACTTTCCATCCTCTCCGAACAATCGTTTCATAGTGCAACTGCGAGGTTTTCCTCCTGTTACACCTTTCCAACCTTTCAACTCTCGACTTCATTTTCAGCGCGGAATGACCTCATAGATCCAAGCCCTGGCCTTTGGAACATTGCTATTGAAAGCTCTTAAAAGTTTCCTTGATGCGAAATGAGGTCACCTTGACCTTATGACCACCACCAAGCATGACCCGAAACAGCATCCAACTACTGCAAGATGCATCCCACGTCAGCCACGGGACATAAACCTGGAAGGGAAATTTCCTGGCGAGTTGGTCCAGCGGTTTTTTGCTAACATGAACGTAACATTAATGTCGTCGTAAGTCAGGTAATGTTGGTGGGGGGGTTGGGAAAGGTAACGTTTCCAGATGGACTTTCTGTGGCTGGTCAGGTCTCTGCATCTAACCTTTCTTTGTGTTTACTTAATATTTTGCACTTGAAGGAAGGGACAGTCATTGCCACATCCATTCAGGGTCGAAAAATGGCTTTGTCTCATCGTGAATTCTTAGCTAAGAGGATGGTTAGTCGGAGATCTTGGGAAGCAAAGGGTTTGTAAGAGGTAGAGACAAGGTTGATAACATAACGTATTGTAAAGATTCGACTGGATCTTACATTGTTAATAACATAACGTAATGTAAAGATTCGGTTGGATCTTAGAAGAATGAATGAATGAGAGCTACCTGAAACTTTTTATTTTTATTTTTACCTTTATTTTTGCTGCCAGGTGAATCGACATTTCTATTAATGAGCTATGTTCCGTTTTGTATCTTCGTACGCTTATTCTCTCGTGGAATTGTAATAGCACATCGTCTAAAATTACTGTTGGGTTTTGGTGAAAGATAATTTCATTGGATACAAATACAACGAATCTTGCCGGGCATTATTATTATTATTATATTATTATTATTATTCACTAGATGAAACCTATTCATATTGAACAAGCCCACTAAAGGGGCCATTGACTTGACATTCAAGCTTCCAAAGGGTATAATATGGTGTTCATCAGGAAGGAATAAGAGGAGGTAAAGAGAAATACAGAAAGAGATCATTAGAGCTGTTGCGATTCTCGAAGACTTTGAAAATGCCCAGTTAAAAATAAGTTCTGGGAAAAATCTGATTCCCCTTCGAGTGCGTTAATGTCTTTACGAATTTCAAAAGTGAAAAGGAAGAACTGATTGCGCATGTGAAGACATTTGTAAAAATCATTGTTCAAAGAGTGCAAGCTTCCATTTCAAGGGGAATGAGGGTAAATCGGTGTCCTTATTGCCCAATGATGGTTTCTTAATTCATTTTAATATTTGAAGAATTCCTGCCTTCGCTGCACTTTGCATTCTTTTTGTAATTCATGAATTTTAAACTTTAGTGTAACAGAGATAAAAGAATTAATTCAGGATATTAGAACTTAGATAACATCATTGCGAATGTAACTTTCTTATGCATACGCTGTAAAGAAGATATTTAACGTAGCGTATCATTTTGCATATGTTATATACGTGGTCCTTCTTTTACTGTACCTCCGTTCATATTCTCTTTCTTTCACCTTACTTTCCACGCTCTCCTGAAATTGGTTCAACGAATTTTGCCGGGCATTATTATTATTATTATTATTATTATTATTATTATTATTATTATTATTATTATTATTATTTTCCTCCGTTAGACCTTTAAAACCTTTACGCTCAGTTTCCCTTTACGCGCTGAATGACCTCATATGTCACAGCGCTTGGCCTCTGACTTAAATTTTAGATTCCAATTCTAATATACGGGGTTCGAGTTGAATAAAAACTCCTAGTTAAGGAATTATTTTTACTTAACCATAGAAATCAAGTGTTTACAACTTTGCTGTTCATATGGATGTTTTTTAGTTTTAGTTTTCTGTAAAAGAAAACTATTGCGCCGGCTTTGTCTGTCCGTCCGCACTTTTTCTGTCCGCCATCAGATCTTAAAAGTTACTGAGGTTAGAGGGCTGCAAATTGGTACGTTGATCATCCACCCTCCGATCATCAAACATTCTAAATTGCAGCCTTCTAGCCTCAGTACTTTTTATTTTATTGAAGGTTAAAGTTAGCCATAATCGAACTTCCGGATAGGCCACTACCGGGCCGTGGTTAAAGTTTCATGGGCCGCGGCTCATACAGCAGTATACCGAGACCACCGAAAGATAGATCCATTTTCGGTGGCCGTGATTATACTCTGTAGCGTCTGTACAGAAAACTCGACGGCGCCGAAGAAACTTCGGCGCATATTTTACTTGTTTATTTTGCATTTAAGATTTTCCAAATATTCTCTTATTGTTTGTTTTGGCTTAAACTCTTTTCCAGCTTAATGAGGCTGCTAATTGAAATTCTGACGTTATTTATATGTCGGTGGGATGTTTGCGTTGGCTTTTGAATATGCAAATGAAGCCTCATGGCCTAATGCTTTACAACAGCTTCCATTACGAAATTCGCTCCCGACACCTCATTTTACAAGCACGCCATGACGTAGAGCGGCGCCGTTCTTTTTAAAACAGGCTGAGCTGATTTTAGCGCTTCCGTTGCTAGCTTCATTTTCCGTTGTTCGTGAGGAGATAGTTGTGTTGTGTGTTGCGAAACAAGCATTTCTCTCTCTCTCTCTCTCTCTCTCTCTCTCTGCGAGTTGTAACTTTTACTTTATTGTTGAATATATTCTCTCTCTTTTCTGCTCTCATTCTCTCTCTCTCTCATCTCTCTCTCTCTTTCTCCTTCTGATTATATTGTTTTTTTTGATCGTTGTTTCTGCTGTGCGGATTTTGTGTTCTCTTTTTCATTACAATCATCCTTTTTCCTTCTGATTATATTGTATTTTCTGCTGTGCATTGTCTTCTCTCTCTCTCTCTCTCTCTCTGATATCTCTCTCCGAATGTTGTTATGGCGTTGTTTGGATCGTTGTTGGACGATTTTCGGTTATTTTTATTAACTTCCGCTGTTTCCCATCTGATTTTGAAGTTCATACGTTGCTTGCACCATTCCTTCGATGATATTCACTTGGTTTAAAAGGAAATTTCAACTCTCAGAAATGGAATCTGTCTCCACTATGAATCAAAATGTGCGTCATTTTGAACCTTCTTTTGATTGAAAGGTAAAAATATCAAGCTTCAGTTATTGAAACCCTTCCGTCTCCCTCACGTGTAAAATTAATACGTCATTTACATCGTCATTCCAACTCGCTGTTTTTGTCTGCACGAAAGTTTTCGCGAGTCGCGCCGTGAATGCATTAACCTTCACAAATGTTCCTCCGCTTATTTGTCTCCCGTCCGAATAAGTTAATGCGATGTTTCGGTCTTTATCTCAGCTCGCTGTTTGGCCCAACACGCCACAGCAATTACTGCGACGGACGCTTGGCACTCGGCGGCCCATTACAGGCCAGGGGGATGGCACGCGACCGCTGGGGGATTTCAGACTTCTTGGCACTGAGGCACCGTGGCTCTGTAGGGGAACTGCCACTAAATATGCCTACTAATGCCTCTAGGACTTCCGTGACTGTCGTCGGGATGAGCTGCAATGCCTGCGCGAGGAAAGAGATGATTCTCAATGCAGTGACAGGGATTCGAAGAAGAAGAAGAAGAAGAAGAAAAGTTATGTTCGAATTCGATTGCCATTGTGTTGTCAAATTAAAATAAACAAATTACAAGTTTTCTGTACAGCGTATGATGCTGTATGCAACTCTCACCCACGGCTCATGACAATCTCAGCCGGCCGTGGTGGCCTGTGCTGTTGGGTGCCAGACGCACGATCATGGCTAACTTTAACCTTAAATAAAATAAAAACTAGTGAGGCTAGAGGGCTGCAATTTGGTATGTTTGATGACTGGAGGGTGGATGATCACCATACGAATTTGCAGCCCTCTAGCCTTAGTAGTTTTTAAGATCTGAGGGCGGACAGAAAAAGCGCGGACGGACAGACAGAGCCATCTCAATAGTTTTCTTTTAAAGAAAGCTAAAAATAATTTGGGTATCATCATTTTGGTAAAAATAGCGCGATAGATGGTTTGTTTTAGTAATGACGCCATTTTACGCATTAAACGCGCCTTCAAGGTAGGAAAGTTATGGATCGTTAGTGATAGATTTTACGATCGTCGGTCTAGATTGTATGTTATGGGTAATTGTAATTGAGTACCAGAACATGACAGCCGTAATAACGGTTCATGATTGCCGGTGAAGTTGGTGTCGCGAGTGATGAATGCGTGTGTGATTTTTGTAGCTGGTGATTGGTAATTGGGAAGGTTTTCGTATTATTAGTTTTAGTGATATTAATGGATTAGCTGCAATATTAGTGGTAGTAGGTGGAATGGTATTCAGAATTAATGAATAAGCTTACTGAAAAAGGTTTTATAAACCACTTTATACCGTAGCTAAGAATGCCTTTGTAATAAAAGTGAAAAAAGAATAACTAACAAAATTATTATTATTATTATTAATAAGATAGTTTAACCAGACCACTGAGCTGACTATCAGTTGTCATAGGGCTGGCCTAATAACTAATAAATAATGGAATAGGATATAAACACGGAAATAGATAAAAAGTAGACGTATACATAAAAGAATGCATACTAATGGTATTGCAGTATCATACAAGCGTGTGGTGGGATGCATAAATTGCAAGTGGGAAAAAATCTATATAATCGACCATATTCAAGCGACCGAAGTTTGATTTGCCACTTTAAGAGATCACATATTCGTGTTTGCGGGGAAATTGGTAATGTCAGGGAGAGAGAGAGAGAGGGTCGTGAATTTGATTCACGAGGGTTAGTTTAAACGCCATTGATGTCTTCATTGATTTCAACTCTGGCAGGCTGCGAATTTTACACGTGTGTACAAGGAAGGGGGAGGAAGGCGTTCACGGTCGTGTGCGTGGTTTAGTTTTGATAGGATTTTAATTTCTTTTTTATTTAAGTTTTCTTTTAGTTTTATTTTCTTGTTGTTGCAGGTGGAGTTCGTTCCATTTTATTACAATTTTTGTTGCTATTTTTTTAGGTTTGAAATTAATTCTTGAGACTTAAATTCGTGACATAATTAAAATAGTTTTTTTTTACATTTTGTTTTTAAAATTTTTTGTTAATTTAAGTGATACATCTTCCCTGTCCCTTTTCATATTGTATTTTATTATATTTTATGCATATAGCTATTTTTTTTACTATATTCATAAACGTAATATTCACCAGCTATAGTTTTCGGACAGCATTGTAGCCCATTCCCGCTTGCACCTGACTGTTAAAGTTCCTTATATTAAGTAAGCCCTGATATTTTGCAAAGCAAAATCTTTAACTTAACACTGTAGAAGCCTTCTCTTTCATCCGGGCTTGGAACCAGCGCGGGAGTCGAACCGCTCGAGGAGAATAATTAAGCTGCCGTCTGAATGTTAATAATTATTCTCATCCATTCTCGTCTCCTGGTCTCGCTTCCCAGGATGCATTTCCCGTCATTGTTGCCGGAATGGTCCTTTCATTTCCGTAAATGCCTCGGCCATTACTTTGCCATTCGTCCTCGTTTTGGGAGGTTTTGCTCCTCCTGGTTGTCGATGGAAATAAATGGCGGTGGAATTTCGGCTGTGAGTTCGAATGGAAGTTTATTCTGTAATATGTAATTTTAATAAGTTTGGGAGGTATCCCGTAATATTAGTGGGTCCAGGTGAGAAAGAACAAGACAGTAGTTACTGCCATATTCATCTTTATGTTGCTAATCGAGGTTGGAAGTAATACACACACATGTATATATATATATTATTTATATATATATATATATATATATATATATATATATATATATATATATATATATATATATATATATATATATTTATATATATAGGACTGGGAACTATTTTCTGTTAAAACAAAATTCCATCTAATAAAAGGAGCCCATAAAAAACGCCAAAATGTATCAAAAGTTAATGCTGTAATTTCGGAGAACAACTGTCTCCCTCTACAGGCAGGTAATGAATGTATATATATATATATTATATATACATATGTATATATATAAAATGTATATTTGTATACATGTATTTAAAAAAAAAAATATATATATATATATATATATATATATATATATATATATATATATATATATATATATATATATATATATATATATATATATAACAACCTGTTTTAGATGCTCTGCCGACGTAAATGAATCGGAGAATCTCTTTAATTGGATCATTACACGGAGGCGGTGGCACCTGATACCCGGGCAGATTCTCCTTGTCGTAATGAGAACGCGGTCCTGTGTCTCCGCTGTTATTCTCGTACCCAGATGGTAATGCTTCTGTTTTGATGTTTGCTCTCTCATGATGTGCAGACTCTCAAGTTCTTTTTCTTTGTTGCTTGCAGTTTCTGTGTGTTTTGTGCTTGTATGCTTACGTGTATGTTTGTTTGTTGTACGTAGAAATGTTTAGATTATATGGATTATATGTATGCGTATACATACATATATATATTATATAAATATATATGTGTATATATATAGATATATATATATATATATATATATATATATATATATATATATATATACATATACATATACATATACAGTATATATATATGTATATATTAAGCTTTATACGAAAGATTAGATGAGTTTTATTTACGTTCTTTTGTGAAGTTTTACTTTTTTTTTTCTGTTCTGTAAGTGTTTGTATAATGACTGCGGGAAAATTTATAAATATGAATATGTTTGCGGTTAAATTGATAAATTATTAATATTTATGGATGGATTTACAAAACTCTTTCATGTTTGTTGATAAATTTATAAAATAAACAAAGTGCATTATTACATCGACTTGAGATTAGGAAGCGTTAGATAAACTCAGCTTTAGAATTGTTGGTTTTTCCGTAGCCTGTCACCTCTTAGAAACATGTTACAGGATTTAAGAGACTGGAATGTCGAGTGGTGGGTCACAATAAGACCCAAGAAGACAGCAGATCGAAAGACCCAACCCCAACCCCATCCCGAGACCAAGGTCCATATATAACTTCTTGTATTAACTTTTCCCGAGACTAATTCATTGCTGTAGTTGGGATTTGATTTTCCAGAGATGTCCGAAGGAAAATAAGCCCCTCAAATTGACGTTCCCTCAGCCGCCCTGAGACTTGAGACTTTACTTTGATTTTACCTGTCGGTGATTAACTTCCAGGTGACGTTGCATGACCTCCTCAGGTGTTATTACCTGCTCCCATCTCCTGCTGGGTCCTAAGCAAACCTCTTCGGAAATTGCTGGGGATTAACGATGGATTCTCACGATACCGCGCCGTGTGATGTCAGCGAGCGAGTAACCTATTTCTCTCTCTCTCTCTCTCTCTCTCTCTCTCTCTCTCTCTCTCTCTCTCTCTCTCTCTCTCTTCGAACCGTATTTCATAGAAGTTTGTAATTCTGGCGCCCTGTTATCACGACTGCTTTAATTGTCTGCAGTACCGACAACTACCCATCAGTTCCCCCTCTCTCTCTCTCTCTCTCTCTCTCTCTCTCTCTCTCTCTCTCTCTCTCTCTGGGTGAGTGGGTTCCGTTCTCTACCACTCTATTGGTCGCGAGTTCGATCTCTGGCCAAACATTTTATATTATATATACAGTAACCAATTATATGTAATAGGTCAGCCCTAGGAGAGTGTTAATCAGCTCAGTATAAACTAAGATATGCTTAACTTTAACTTAACTCTCTCTCTCTACTGGCAAACATTTTATATTATATATATATATACAATACATATATTATGTGTTTTTGCGTGTTTAGTTTTGAAATTGACAACTTTATTGATTTGATATTGAAAACTGTCGCAGTTACCGAGATTGTCAACGAACGGATACAGTGGAACTTTTTGAAATGCATTCTCTTCAGCCTGCATCACTTATGCGAATTTATATTTGTGCGTTATTTCTTGGCAAGAATCTTCTTATTCTGTGTATCTCCGTTTAGGGAAATCCATCTGTGTACCTGTTACTTTGTGGTGTCAGCTCTCCTATTCCCGTTTGACAGAGAGAGAGAGAGAGAGAGAGAGAGAGAGAGAGAGAGAGAGAGAGAGAGAGAGATTTTACTCCTCCCATTTCTTTCAGCGTTTTCCTCGGGCATGCGCTATAGGCAAGACTGACCCCGTCCCATGTGACTGCAGTAAAATGAAAAAAAGAAAATTTATTTCATTGTTTTCCTGATGTTTGTAAATTCTGGAACCATTGCTTTATTTAAGAGCAGACGTTTCTCTGCTGTGAACGTGAGCTATGTTCCAAGCAGCTCCGTTGCTTTAGGTTTGCTTGACCCACCTCTTTTCCACGCCAGTTTTGCTTGGTATTCTCCCAATTGTGTTGGGGCGTTTTATCGCTATGAAATTTCCAGGATTAGTTGGGACCTTTTAGTTTTCTGTAAAAGAAGACTATTGTGCAGGCTTTGTCTGTCCGTCCGCACTTTATTCTGGCCACATTTTTTCTGTCCGCCCTCAGATCTTAAAAACTACTGAGGCTAGCGGGCTGCAAATTGGTATGTTGATCATCCACCCACCAGCCATCAAACATACCAAATTGCAACCCTTTAGCTTCAGTGGTTTTTTATTTTATTTAAGGTTAAAGTTAGCCATACTCATGCTTCTGGCAACGTTATAGGATATGTCACCATCGGGCCGTGGTTAAAGTCTCATGGGCCACGGCTCATACAACATTATACCGAGGCCACCGAAAGATAGATCTGTTTTCGGTGGCCTTGATTATACGCTGTGGAGGCTGTGCAGAAAAGTCGATTGCGCCGAAGTTTCTTCGGCGCATTTTTTACTTGTTTACCGTTTTTAAATGCTTAGAGTTGCTTTAGAACATTTTATCTTTAATTTTTTGAATGGTGGTGTAAGATTTTATATTCTGGATTTTGTAAGGAATATAAAAGTTTATGAAAATAAAATTAGGCGCCACAGTTCTAGATATTTCTACAAGATGAATTGTTTCAGAGCAATTCTCTAAGTTTGCGAGTCAAAAATTGCAGTACAACAATTTATGTCTCGGGAACTTTGAGAATTGTTCTGCAGCAGTTCATCTTGTGGAAAAATCTAGAACTGTGGCGTTACATATGATTTTTTTTTTTTACTTTTTGCTTTGCAAACTTTTACCCTTATAATCCCTTAGCAATCTTCAGAATAGTGGTGGAGCATTTCGCCTTTCTCAAACTTTCGGAATGTTGTCGAATGTACTTTACGTTTTGAATTTGTCAGAAGCTTCAGAATTGTTGTGGAAGGTAATGTCATCTTGCTGAAGTTATGTTTTTAACTTCAGAATATTTGACCCCTCAAAGATTATCAGATAGGTCGGAATATTTCATAATGTTAAAACTTCCAGATTTGTTCCGGATCAAATTATCTTGTGTGTGTATGTGTGTGTCTGATTATTTTATCATCAATAAATGTAAAGAGTTATGTTTGTACAAATTATTGCTCTGAAATTTTTCACAATTATTTCTGGACATTTGATCCTTATAAGTTTTGCAGACTTTTTTTTTAGGACGTTTTATTTTTCCGAACTTTCCAAAATTGTGTCAGAAGATTTATCTTTGATTTTTCAACACTTTTCTTTTGTAATTTTATTTATGTATCTCGGTTGTGGCACCAGTTTTATGCATAAGATCAGCTTCACCCATCTGTTTGAAGCATCGTTTTTGTTAAAATCATTATCTTAGTCCCCAGTAGTGCACGAGAGCTTTATGCCTTGTTGATTAGTTTGCGTATTTCACCTGTCTATTTTTGTGAATGTCTGTCCACGTGATGTTAAAAATGTTATTGATGAATAAGTGACATTTTGTGAAGGAGAGGGCTACAAGTCAAGTAGGAATTGAGTAGATTAAAGATGGATGTGGATCTGTGTGTGGAGTTAGTATTATTTACTTATTTATTTACTTATTAACTTTTTTTGCGGGGTCGGGTGGTCACGGGGGGCATTTGTCCTATAATTGCTTTTTAGGGTGTGATTTAAATGACTTTTTTTTTTTAGCCGTATATCTTACTTTCAGTCCATTTTAATTTTAAATAATTATTTCCCATGTAAACAAGAATTAAAGTAAGCATACTTATCAGATGTCAGTTTTATGGTGTTAAACTTCAAGTCTTTAATAAACATTATTCGCTTCTTAAAATGTAAGGAATTTCTGATCACCGATTTTTCTCTGCACACTCGTTTTTCATCGTTTTTCCTTCCCTTGGTGTCTTTCCCAATCAACTAACCCTGTATCACGCAGACTTGACACGGTTAACGATAAATTCTGGTAGCATTAAAAAGCCCTAGATGTCATCTTTAGTGTCCTCAGTAGAAAAACCAATTTAAACCACGTGTTCCCTACCTGTGCCATTTCCACATCCGGTCCTTATTCTTGTCACCGTCTCTCAAGGAATGTGCTCTCTCTCTCTCTCTCTCTCTCTCTCTCTCTCTCTCTCTCTCTCTCTCTCTCTCTCTCTCAGAGCAGAAAAGCCCTTTAAACCATTCCCTTTAAAGGAATTCTTTTTCGATCTGCGGAAAATGGGCGGGTATCTATGCACTTGGTGGTGTAGGTTGGGTGGTGTAGGTTAGCCTCCTCCCCCCCGCCTCCCCGCCACCCCGGTAAACTCCCTCCCCGACACCCTCTCCCTTACCTCGCCTTGGAAGAAAGGAGTGTTTTAGAGGAAGGAGTAGGAGGAGGAGGAGAAAACCAAAATTCCTCTCGGGGAAAAATTGCCACCACTCATGTCTTGTATCCGCTTTAAATGAGGATATTCGGGCGTGCTGTCCCCCGTCTGTCCTCTGTCTTCTTGAAATGAGGTTTTCGGGCTTTGAGGGGGATAGACACCCCTTCCTTCTTGTTATTCTTGATTTGGGTCAGTTACCGTCCTTACGCGATTTGATGTGATTAAAATGTAATTTTTTTTTATTGATTGTACGTTTTATGTATGTTGGAATTTGTATTTTTCTTCTTTATTAAGCTGTGCAGTTCCCATAATTTCTGTAAGTTGTAATTGTTGAAGGTCTGTAATCTTGCTGAATTGGAATATAGAATTTAAACCAAAGGCGAAGCCCTGGGGCCTATGAGGTCATTCAGCGCTGAAAGGAAATGACAGTGAGAAAGTTTGAAAAGTTTAATGGGAGGAAAACCTCGCAGTTTCACTGTGAAACAATTGTTAGAGATAGTGGGAAGTCAGACGAAGAGAATATAAACGGAGGTACAGTAAACAGAATGATTGAGGTTGCAGCTAGGGGCCGAAGGGACGTTGCAAAGAACCTCAAGTAATGCTTACAGTGCACCACATGAGTTGCACTGACGGAACTAAACCTCTGCGGGGGTAATCTTGCCGACGGCATTAACACCGCTCCGTAAGGTTTTTCTGGAACGGGTGACCGCCAGAAAATGTCAGCCGCTAAAAGCACATTAACTCCTCCTTATGCACTAGACATGGCATGGGGCTAGCAACGTCATCTCAGTTAATAATTGCACAGAAACGATAGGATAGTTTAACTTCATGTGATGGACTAAAGGATCCAGAACCTAATAAAAAATAAAGAAAGAGTGACTTGAATATATTTTATACGTGTTCATTCTCCGTAGGGGGATAGTGCCGTCAGCATACCTCATGCGGTGTCACTGTAGGCATTACTTCAGGCTCTGTGCAGCGTGCCTTCGGCCCATAGCTGCAACCCCTTTTATTCCTTTTTCTGTACCTCCGTTTATATTCTTTTTTTTCATAGTGGAGCTGCGAGGTTTTCCTCCTGTTACACCTTTTAAACTGTTACTCTCAGTTTCTCTTTCAGTGCTGAATGACCTCATAGTCCCAGCGAGTGGCCTTCGACCTGAATTATATATTTCATTCCATCCCACACTTGCTCGTAAGAAAAATCAACGTGCGGGCAAGGCTTTTAAGAGAGAACCTGTTAGGAAGTAAGAAAAAAGATTACGAAAGGAGGACGTTTTCTCCTGGAAAGCGAAGGGGGAAAAAAATAAAACCACGTACAGAAACCGCCGTGAAACTGCAAAAATGCTCCCGGTATAATAATTTTGAGGCTTCTTTTTATGGCTCCGAAAAGATTCTTCGTGACTCAACAACTGTACTTAAGGGATTGTTTACAGACTCTCAAAACGAAGCCATTAGCTGACATTCGCCTGTTTACAGAATCTCGCGTCAAAGCATAGAGACCCTCGCCGGAGAAAGATGTGGGAGGTCAGAGAGAGAGAGAGAGAGAGACTCGTTTTTACAGAATTTCTAGTCAAAGCAGAACCTCACTAGAGGCATTCTTGGGATATATATATATATATATTATATATATATATATATATATATATATATATATATATATATATATATATATATATATATATATATAGAGAGAGAGAGAGAGAGAGAGAGAGAGAGAGAGAGAGAGAGAGAGGGGGGACCCTCGTGTTTGCAGAATTTTAAGTCAAAGCCGAACCTCACTAGAGGGATTCTTGGGAGGTCTGGCAGAGAGAGAGAGAGAGAGAGAGAGAGAGAGAGAGAGAGAGAGAGAGAGAGAGAGAGAGAGAGAGAGAGAGAGAGAGACCTCGTGTTTGCAGAATTTTAAGTCAAAGCAGAGCCTCACTAGAGGCATTCTTGGGAGGTCAGAGAGAGAGAGAGAGAGAGAGAGAGATCGTGGCTTTTGAAGTTGTGGTTTTTCCTCACTTTTTTCCCCCCTCAAACTTTCCTCATCCTCGCCCTAAACGAAGCCGACGCGAATGACGGGCACCACTTTGAGGGAGGAAAGATCGTCCGAGAAGAAATAAGTGACAGACGAGGGAACTAGGAAGGGTATAGAAAAAGTGTGCAATAAAAAAATAAAGACAAAAAACATGAGGTAAAATAAGTGAAGATAAAAATATATGAGAGAGGGGAAGACGGAGAAGAAAATATCTAACAGCGCTTTTTCGCGGGAACGATGGGTGCATATCGATTGACTGATCAAGAAAGTCTTATAAACCTTCACCTTCGAAAATACTGTCTTATTAGTGACAGCCTCTCTCTCTCTCTCTCTCTCTCTCTCTCTCTCTCTCTCTCTCTCTCTCTCTCTTTCTCTTTATCAGACAGTTAATGCAGTTGATTAGAATGAAGTGTAAGGATCGGCAGTGAATCAGTCACTGAAATATCTCTGAGAAATTCATTTGGCTGACATTATAGAGAAAGATATTCAAGGTTGAGCAGCTTGGAAATGAGTCTACTTACGGTTGGATGTAACATGTGAGGGAAGACATTGATTGCATGGCTGAAAACATAGCACGTATTGGGATTCTCTTTTTCCTGTTAAATTTGCAGTCCTAAAATTATTGCTGGGCATCAGTCCTTTTAAACAGGCTGAGCATTAGTAACCGTAATTGTTGTTGTTATTATTATTATTATTATTATTATTATTATTATTATTATTATTATTATTATTATTATTATTATTATTATTATTATTATTATTATTATTATTATTATTATTATTCAGAAGATGAACCCTATTTATATGGAACAAACCCACAGGGGCCATTGTTTTGAAATTCATGGTTCCCAAAAAATATGGTGTTCATTCGAGAGAAGTAACAGAGAGAGAGAGAGAGAGAGAGAGAGAGAGAGAGAGAGAGAGAGAGAGAGAGAGAGAGAGAGCTTATTTCCCTGTTTTTTGTTAAAGCCACATAAACTGGATGTCACGAGGTTCACTGAATTAAGTACATGACTTAGTCTCCGGATTATTGTGCATTATGGCAAGTAGAATTAGGTATTATTTTATTTTAAGATTGATATAGTATATCAGTTACGACGAAGGCCACTTTACACCTGAAAATGTAGGAATCATTGAATGTTATGGTGGAACAGTCGGGTGAAGAGAGAGAGAGAGAGAGAGAGAGAGATAGTACATAATTATGCGGAAAACTTTGATTAACCAATTGCCTTTGTTATATGACATGACACAAATGGATTATACAATTTTTTTTTAAAAGTTGTTCCTTTTTATATCTAAGCAACAACTGCAGGTCTCTTCTCTGGTTGGATACCTTCCGTTTGAAAGAGTAATGTAAAGACGAGGTCTATTATTTTAAGCGGTTTTGCTCGTTTTTGAAATAAAATTCTCTCTTTTTTCATCTTATACCTCACACATGTACACACACGAACATTTTATAGTCCGTTGAAGTCTTTTAATGGACACTGAAGATTGTTACTTCATTTTTATAAGGTTTAGCTGATGTATAGTATGCCC
>NC_089761.1:40999272-41001772 GCF_040412425.1 Macrobrachium rosenbergii | reverse complement strand
GGCTGTAATTCTGCGTCATCGGGATTATTATTGCATCAATTATGCCTCATGTCAATGCGGTATTTTCTTTTTTTATATTTACTTACATTACTGTAGGCTCTTTAATGATGGGAGGGTACGTTGCTATAGTTGGTTCGTCCCCGCACTCTGGATGGGATAGATATTCTCGGGATGATTTTGAGGCATTTTTCTTACTTTACGAAGGAAAATGGCGATATTTTCTTGGAAGGGTATCAGATATTTTAAATTTTCCACAGGGGACAGAAATGAGATTTACTTTTGAAGAGTATTAGATTTTCCCCCAGAGGAATGAAATGAGATTTATTTATAAAGATTACCAGGTTTTCAATCTCACCAAGGTAAGGAAAGATTGCAGATTTTGAGAGGATTATTCGACATTTCCCGTCAGTTAGGTAGGGGTCGAGGGGAGGTTTTCTTATTAAGGGGAGATTATCTTACAAACATTAGCAGACTTTCGCGTTGCTCAGGAATGCAAAGAGTAGTTTTTAGTTTTTGTAAAAGAGAACTATTGTGCTGGCTTTTTCTGTCCGTCCGCCCTCACTTCTTTAAAACTACTGAGGCTAGAGGGCTGCAAATTGGTATGTTAATCATCCACCCTCCAGTTATCAGACATGCCAAATTGCAGCCCTCTAGCCTCAGTAGGTTTTATTTTTAATTAAGTTTAAAGTTAGCCATAACCGTGCATCTGGCAACGACATAGAGCAAGCCACCACCACCGGGCTGTGGTTAAAGCCTCATGGGCCGCGGCTTATACAGCATTATACCGAGACCACCGAAAGATAGATCTATTTTCGGTGCCCTTGCTTATACCATGTACAGATAACTCGATTGCGCCGAAGAAACTTCGGCGCATTTTTTACTTGTTTTTTTTTTTCTATTTTTTAAGAAGATTATTTGTTCTCCCCTCATTTAACAGGAAACAAGGGTAGATCAACAATGTTTGTCTGATTTCCCTTCATTTATCAAAGTAAGAAAGGACTGATTTTCGTTGCAAGATTACGAAAGAGGGGAAACTTCCTTACTAAGATTACTCGATTCCCCCCCCCCCCGACTTACTCAGCAAGGGGGGTTATGAGGGCATATATGCTTATGAAAATTATCTAGTTTCCCCTCACTTGGCGAAAGGGGAACCAAGGGGAGACTGTGACGATCACGACAGCGGGGGATTTTGTGGCCGTGATAATAAAAGCAGTGTTGTCTTAAAGGTGTCTTGCAGGGCACGCAATCGTATAGGCTTTCCCTTCCTTTATCTCTTCTCATGCCACTGTGTAGTGTCTTTGGAGATGCTGCTCTCTCTCTCTCTCTCTCTCTCTCTCTCTCTCTCTCTCTCTCTCTCTCTCTCTCTCTCTCTCTCTCTCTCTCTCAGTTGTAGCAGTTATTTTGATATCTTTTTATTTTTTTATCTTTTTCTCTCTCTCTCTCTCTCTCTCTCTCTCTCTCTCTCTCTCTCTCTCAATTGTAGCAGTAATTTTGTTATCTTTTTTATTTTTTCTGCGTCTTTTCAGATCTCTCTCTCTCTCTCTCTCTCTCTCTCTCTCTCTCTCTCTCTCTCTCTCTCTCTCTCATCTTTGCCATTGTAATTTTATTTTGTTATCTTTTTATTTTTTTTTATTTTTATCTTTTCTCTCTCTCTCTCTCTCTCTCTCTCTCTCTCTCTCTCTCTCTCTCTCTCTCTCTCTCTCATTTCAGACCTCCCTTTTTTCTCTTGAATAAATTGTTTTTATTCTTCTCTTCACGTGAACTGTCAGTTTTACATCTACCACGAGTTTTATTTAAATAAATTTGTTTTTCCGAATAATTTAATGAAGGTTTTTTTTCAGTGTTTTCAAAATAAGGACTAAAAAACTCTATGCAGTCCTGTTTTGTGTGTCCAGTTTTTGGTCCAATTTTTAACGTGTTTTTTTTTTGTTTCTTTTGAAAAATTAGCAAAATCAAAGAATTTTGTTCTTATTTTTGTGTTGTTAGTCATCTAATGAAAGGCAGAAGAGTCTTTTATGTATATAGGTTTTACATAATTTTTTAAAGTATTTTTTCATTGGTATTTTGTGTTTTTATTTTTATTAATATCTAGAAAATTATGTCTAGTGCCACACCTAAAAACATGAGCGAGATTTTATTGTTAAGGTTTTCAGCTCGCGTGTGAGTAGGGATATTATTTGATATTTTTCCTAGGTAAAAAAAAAACGTTATAACGAATTTGTTTTCTCTTTTGGTTGAGGCACTAAAGTTTGCTTTGTAATTTTTTTATGCTAGAAAATTGACGCGTGGCACCTCACGTAGACGCCCTGAGAGTTGTAATTAACCCTCAGCCCTAAACAGGGCTCCCCTTCCTTTCTTCCATCTTTCTTTCCTTTCTTTCTTCTTTCCATTTTTCCGTCTTTCCTTTCTTCCTTTCTTCCTTTCTTACTTCCCTCCTTTCTTCCTTCCTTCCTTTTTTCTTCTTTCCTCTATTCCTTTGTTACTTCCCTCCTTTATTCCT
>NC_089761.1:40964272-40994272 GCF_040412425.1 Macrobrachium rosenbergii | reverse complement strand
ATATATCAAATTTTCCGTTGTAAAGTCTTTCAGCCGAGATAAAATCCAAATTCCGGAAAGCTTAAATTTCAGGCAATGTAAAACGAGATTGCAATTCTTTTGATTAATTATTACAAGTTCTGGGCAAATTAAGCTAAACTGTTTCGGTGAAGATTCTCTCTCTCTCTCTCTCTCTCTCTCTCTCTCTCTCTCTCTCTCTCTCTCTCTCTCTCTCTCTCTCGTATTTATCAACGCCTGTCTCATTTAAGACGTTTGCTGAATCAGAATCCCGATAGCAACAGTTACCTAGAACGGAAATCTCGAACCCTCGTTCATCAGGTTGAAGGTTGCGCAAAGTTTATGCGTCTGGCATTAAATTAGTTTTTTCCTTTTACCTTTTATATTATTTTTCCTTATTTTGTCCCAAATTATTATAATTCAGTTTTTTTTCGGTTGTTTCTGGGCTGCTTCGTTAGAACTTTGCTTGTTACTTCCTCACACCTTCCAACGTATATAATATGTATACCTGTACAATATATATTATATATATGTATACATATATACAGTATATATATATAATATATATATGTATATATATATATATATATATATATATATATATATATATATATATATATATATATATAGTATGTTAGGTCCTGACTGGTTTCGACTTTACTTCCAAGCCATTTACGAAGGCCTGATACATAGAGTTTTAATTCACAACATATATACTAAAGAGACATTACTGACGAACATGCTCAGTTTTATAGACTATAATTCCACCCCTGACACCTGTAATGTGTATATATATATATATATATATATATATATATATATATATATATATATATATATATATATATATATATAAATGTGTACCTTACACCTTTGCCCTCAGAATGGTAGCTCCAGGAGGCCCCACCCTTCGGGCTCGCAGCAGGTGATTCGGGATAAGGTTGCCAAAACGTTTCTAAATCGTTACGTCTCTCAAAGGAATCGAACCCCGGGTCTGTTGCTGGTGAGGCGGGTGTCATATGCACTAGATTCCAGGCAATTTCCTCTCTCTCTCTCTCTCTCTCTCTCTCTCTCTCTCTCTCTCTCTCTCTCTCTCTCTCTCTCTCTCTCAGTGTTATGCGATTCTCGAGTCTTCGTTGACCCGAAGTTTTTTTCATCTGTTGAGATGAACTTTGATGAAGGGGAAGGGAAGTGTAATTGAGTTAAATGAAAAGGAAATTCAACTCTTTCTCCTTGCTATTGATTGTCTCTCTCTCTCTCTCTCTCTCTCTCTCTCTCTCTCTCTCTCTCTCTCTCTCTCTCTCGTCGGGGGCCAGTGATAGAAGGAAAGGTATTGGCACGTTATCAGACAGCTCAATATAGCTTTGTTGATGAAAGTTGTGCGATAATGCCTGACTGTTAGTCAGCTGTTGTGGGCCGGTGCTAGAGTGTTTGTTTTTGTGTGTGTGAGAGAGAGAGAGAGAGAGGAGAGGAGAGGGAGAGAAAGATTAGTGAATGAAAGCCTTCATCGATTACTTCATCACAAATCACTGTTACTTTTCTCTTCTCCCCCACCTTTCACTTTCTTAATTACTGTACATAATCAAACCGAACTATCATAAGACACGGGATTGTAGACTGCATAGTATTAAATAAATTTCAAAAATTTCATTTCGTTTGCTTGTGAATTGGGTCAGAGCTTTTTTGCTTTCAATTTTCAATAAAACTTACGAATCTGGCCTTGTCCGCGCGCGGCAAGTCGACCATGATGACAGGGGCGGCGGACCTTTCCTTTCCAGTTCAGTGGAGCCCTGCCAGAATTCCAGCAGTAGTTTTATGCTCTCTCTCTCTCTCTCTCTCTCTCTCTCTCTCTCTCTCTCTCTCTCTCTCTCATATAATGTATATATATAAATATACACACGAGCGCGCGCACACACAGGCACGCATACACACCAATATGTATGTATATATATTATGTATATTTATATGTGTATGCACACATAGGCACGCATACATACACACACATATCTCTCTCTCTCTCTCTCTCTCTCTCTCTCTCTCTATATATATATATATATATGTGTGTGTGTGTGTGTGTGTGTGTGTGTGTGTGTGTTTGGCAAGAACAATGCTCCTTATAGTCTTAAGTTCTTATTATCAGTTTTTCTTATTCCTTCCTGCTTTTCTTTTCTCATTCCTATCATCTCTCATCTTCCTTGATCGATTCTATCGCATCCCTCGGGCGTCTACACTTCCTTTTTCATGTCTTCCCCGTAAGGCAACTTATGACCTCCTGTAAATTGGAAGGCGGTTATTTTTCCGCGTTGGAGTTAGTTTGAGATCTCAAGAAAGGATCAACTGGTTTTGATGAACGCTGACGATTCGTCGCAATCGAGACCATTATGCCTTTTTTTTTTTTTTTTTTTTTTTTTTTTTTCATCATCCAAGTTAATGAAGATTAGCAGGCCAGCTCCCTTGATTTGGTAGTCGGATTTGATTATGATAATTACCCTTCTGCTCTGTAGGACTATTTCCTTGACTGGTGGGTGGCATTTGTGAAGTGTGTTTATGCTGAGTGCTTTTGTTTTCCTATACGTTTCATATTTTTCAGTGTTGTTAATTCCTTCATAGAAATAGTTTTATCTTGGACAGTGCTAATGTTTTGCCTTGCCTTTCCCGTTCAAAACGACGACGACGTTAGAATATTTTTACAGTTGCACCGTTCTTAGGATTTATCAATAGTAAATAAGTAGCTCTTCACTCAATTTTTTAATATTTATTATTGTAGTAAAACTTCGAGTTCATTACCCGGTGACTAACAGATTTGAACACCTAAAATATAATTAAAATGATACGCACAGCCATTTGTATTGTTGGAATTACAGTGATTTGAAATTTCCACTCCATCTGTTAAATTTATTTTCTGTTAAATGTATTTTTGCGGTATTCCCGTTCGTTGGTGCGCTATAATTAACACTGCAACCCATTTTTCCGTCAGCGCTATCAGGGAATGTTTTGAAACCATTGACAGAGTTACAAGGAAGCCCTTGAAACATAATGTTTTGATAAATGATATCCTTTGATCTTCCATGTCATAAAGACTGACCTTTCAAGTTACTGTACTGAAAAACCAGATAATTTGAACAATATACACGGTGTCCGCTGTGGTAGATTTAATTTGGGCAAAATAACGAAGCAAAGTTTTAATCATGTCATATTCTGGGAAAGACAGTGAAACCTGGAGAGACCCTTCAATTAAAGCATTATCAGGATTCGTTGCATTAAACTGATTGAAAGCACGCATTACTGCAGCACGAAGCTAATGGGCGTTTATTTTCCTAAGGTAAATCCTTTCAACAGGTGCGTTTGAGCTTGGACTGATATTTCCAATAGGAAAGTTTTGTCGTTTACCTTTTTCTAATCGATTTCGACTTTCGCTCGATTTGAACTGAAACGCACGCGGATGAATAGCGTCCTTGCGCTGTTGTCTTCATTATACACCCCATACAAGAGTGAGTGTGCCGGTGAATTTTGAGAGAGAGAGAGAGAGAGAGAGAGAGAGAGAGAGAGAGAGAGGGTTAGAGGTCAAGAAGTGTCGTTATATATGTGACGTAAATTGTGACCCCAGATTACTTGTATTTTGCCCCTCAGAAGGAGGAGGATGGGGAGGAGAATATCTAAGTGTTTGTGGATTCCCTTCATATAGTTTTTTTTTTCTTGCTTGTTTTTTGAGACGACATTTTTTATTATGATTACAGAGTTATTTGATGGACGCAGGAGAACATAAGGGACAAAGCACACCAGATAACCCGCCAGACAGACAGACAGACAGACAGAGAGAGAGAGAGAGAGAGAGAGAGAGAGAGAGAGAGAGAGAGAGAAATATTCCAGTTTCAGCAGTAATTAAAACTAGAGTTAGTCTCTCTCTCTCTCTCTCTCTCTCTCTCTCTCTCTCTCTCTCTCTCTCTCTCTTTCCGGTCCTCCTGATATCGGAATTAGAATAGACTTCCTTGATGACGTTATTGTCTTTCAGAAGGGACATTTGAGGCTCACGGGTTCAATTCTCATTAGTGACGGAGCTTTGGGTAAGATTTTGCTCATTCCGATTCCGGTATTTGAGTATGTTCTCAAGTCGGTGTTTTACCTTTTTTAATAGTCTGTTTTTATTTTAAGTGGCGCAGCATCTATTTATTTAGTTCGGAGTAGGTTAACTCTTCACTTTAATTTATTGTTGAACTGTTTTCACTCTTAATATTGAGGATACGCGCGTTTTGTATAATATATATATATATATATATATATATATATATATATATATATATATATATATATATATATATATATATATATATATATATATATATATATATATATATATATATATATCTATTTAATGAACTATCATATATATACACACACAAATATATATATATATATATATATATATATTTATCCATCCGAACATTTAGTTTTTACTTTCAAATACTGCACTAATATCGAATTCCATGTTCTTGGGAATATTTTGCACCCACTGGGCATTACATATAACGTACACAAACACGGACCGGGATTCGAACCCATGCCTTTTAGTCTTAGTAATGGGCAACAGTCGACTGAATGCGCTCAGCCATCAAGAGGTAGCTGAATGCATTAAGACTACTATGGCCCATGCACCAACCGTGAAATGTATGGGTTCGAATCCTAGTCAGAGTTGGTTCACTAATCATCTATGATTGTCTTTGGGTTTAAATTATTCGATATTAATGGGCTGTTTGTTGTTTACTATAAAGAAGACAGACAAACAGACATGCATACATAAATAAACATACAATGTACATGCATATATACATGGGCTGGACTTGGTAGTGGCAATGTCATGCGACAGATACTTGCTTGGAACCGAATGGGTGACACTATCGGGCATGATGTGTGTGTGTGTGTTAGAGAGAGAGAGAGAGAGAGAGACCCTAGTTAATTGTTTTCTTACAGTATTTGCATAAATAGAGAGCGCTTAGTTTTTTTTTTTGACAGCATTTGCATAAATAAGCATTACTCTGCTTCTGTGAAACAGAATTGTAATCAGTGGCATGTTTATGGTTGTATGACACCACAGCTTCAACGAAGACGTAAGATAAAAAAAAAGAAGTAAAAAATGCGCGGAACTTTCTTCGGCGCAGTCGAGTTTTCTATACATCTTATAATAAAGGTCACCTAAAATAGATCTATCTTTCAGTGGTCTCGGTATTATGCTGTTTGAGCCGTGGCCCATGAAACTTTAACCACGACCCGGTGTTGGCCTATCCTATGTCGTCACCAGAAGAACGATTATGGCTAACTTTAACCTGAAATAAAATAAAAACTACTGAGGTGAGGGTAGAGGGCTGCAATTTGGTATGTTTGATGATTGGGGGGTAGATGATCAACATACCAATTTAGAGCCCTCTAGCATCAGTAGTTTTTAAGACCTGAGGGCGGACAGAAAAAGTGCTGACAGAAAAACTGCGGACGGATAGACAAAGCTCGCACAGTAGTTTTCCTTTCAGCAAACTAAAATGCAAAGGTTAGAAAATATAATGCTCAGATGGAAACACTGAAATTTAACCTTGAAGTTAAATGGATGCCAAATATCGAATACAATCGACAAGAATTCACAGAGTGTGTGTGTGACTGGAATATATGGAGTCTAAACATTATGTGATAAGGGGACGGTGTGATGCGTGTGGCTGCATATCTTCAACCTGCAGATAATGATACTCCCAAAATAACCGGCAGCCTCATCCACACACGCGGGCGTGCGCCCACGTTCACACGCACGCACACTCATACACACACATCTATGTATATATATATATGTATATATATATATATATATATATATATATATATATATATATATATATATATATATATATATAGACTTTGGGTTTAGAATTGATGAGATTTCCAGCTGCTGATATTATTATTATTATTATTATTATTATTATTATTATTATTATTATTATTATTATATTATATACGGAAACTTCTGAAAACAAAACAAAGCTCTGTAGGAACTATATATATATATATATATATATATATATATATATATATATATATATATATATATATATATATATATACATATATACATATATATATATATAGAGAGAGAGAGAGAGCTGCTGACAGCAAAACACAGCTTCATAGGAAGACAAATCCATTTTCTGCTCAAATCTAATTAGAAATTAGGGATTATTTTTTCCAATTCGTATTTATGTTTTATATTATTTAATTCAGGATTTACACTACACATGTTATAACATTTATAAATCTTGTTTTGGAGCTAGTGTATAATTTTGTAATGCCGTGGGAGTTTTAATCATATTAATATCTGTTTTAATAAAGATTCATTCTATTATTTTTACAACAGTAATAACAACACAAAAGCTCTCACACACATGTATATATATATATATATATATATATATATATATATATATATATATATATATATATATATATATATATATATATATATTTATGGGTACAAGAACAAGCTTTAGAATTATCAGGGCCTCCATGAGTGAATGAGAAACCGCTAGACTTTAAATGACCGAAAACGAACACTGCTTACAGAATAATACAAAATAATTAAAGTTAAATTCACTAACTAATCTGTATAATAATACGCGTATGATACCGCCAGCATAGCCTGTACTCTCATCCACGAACTGTGACCTAACTCAACTCAACTAAGTTAATAATTCAACTAATTCTGAATACTATTGTTCTTAACTTTCGTCATATCAGTTCAGAGTTTGACATTTGCTAGTTTCCCCTCAAATATTTATGTTGATTTATACTTTAATGAGTTAGTTTATATTTACGAGCATGCGATCGTGTATTTTAATGCTCGCAGCAACTTTCGGTTCATACAGGTTTGTTTGACGGAGTGCTGGGTGTGTAATGGCGGCATTAATGTCTGTGATCTAGTATATACAGTCTAATAATTAATTGGTCTCTTCTTTCTTCATTCATATTATCTTCTGTAACTTCTTTCAAATGAACACCTTATTCTTTGGAAGCTTCAGTTTCAAGGCTGTGTGACCCCTGTAGGCTTGTTCAGTATGGATGGGGGTTTATCTTCTGAATAATAATAATAATAATAATAATAATAATAGTGCTAAGTAAACAATAAAACAATAATAATAATAATAATAATAAAAATGCTAAGAGAACACAATTATATAGTAAATATATTATATAGTGATATATTTTTTTAATCATATAATTGTGGATTTTTATTACATGATAATAATAATAATAATAATAATAATAATAATAATAATAATAATAATAATAATAATAATAATAATAATAATAATAAAACTTGACTTTGCTGCCGATTACTAACTTTGTGGTCTAGGATAGTTCGAGCTAGTCGGGACGTTGATTGAACCACTTGACATTTTATCGTGTTTTCTCATACAATCCTTGTCATTGTAGCTGACTGATAGTTCTCATTTTGGAGGTCTTAAGATAGTCGATAACCTAAGATTGTTCTCATAGACCAATTTGTCGAGGTCTAAATGAGTCGATAACCTGAGAATCATCTCATAGGACAATTTTTATTATCGCCATCAAACCAGATTTGCTTATTTTAGGTTATGTCACCCACGCCTCTGATCAGTAAGGCAGTGGTTTTTAGTTTTCTGTAAAAGAAAACTATTGTACCGGCTTTGTCTGTCCGTCCGTACTTTTTCTGTCCATACTTTTTCTGTTCACCTTCAGATCTTAAAAACTACAGAGCCTAGAGGGCTGCAAATTGGTATGTTGATCATCCACCCTCCAATCTTCAAACATACCAAATTGCAGCCCTGTAGACTCAGTAGTTTTTATTTTAAGGTTAAAGTTAGCCATAATCGTGTGTCTGTCAACGATATAGGCCAGGCCACCACCGGACCGTAGTTAACGTTTCATGGACCGCGGCTCGTACAGCATTATACCGAGACCATTATACGCTATACAGATAACTCGATTGCGCCGAAGAAACTTGGGCGCATTATTTACTTGTATTTTATGGCACTCCCTGTCCTTTCATCTTTGGTGTAGTGTAGAGAAGAAATAAGATGGATCGTACAGTTACCAGTGACTTTCACGAGGCGGTCATCAGCATGTCATTGAGTCTTTGTTTACATCTCTGTGATGCAAATGGGGAATGAATTCGTTTTTTCATTATAGATATAAGGTGTAATTTGGTATTGCATATCGTATACTACTCCATACCTGATAATGTTTTCATCTTTGAATGTGTCATGGTGGCGATGGACTCATGGACAGCCACAAATCCTTATACTTTTTATACTGAAATGTCATATTATCTCTCTCTCTCTCTCTCTCTCTCTCTCTCTCTCTCTCTCTCTCTCTCTCTCTCTCTCTCTCTCTGTCGCGTTTCCAAATCTCTGAATAGACTGATTTCGTAATCTATTCCTCGGTGTTACCAGGCTTATGTTGAATTCCATCTAGAAATCATGAACATTATTCGTTCAAATTTCTTTTCAGAGGGAGGGACAAACTAACCCCTTGGTTTGTCGTTTTCTTTCGTTTCTTTTATTCAGGCATAGCCTAGTTAAGGACGTTGCTAACACATATTTAATATATAATTACGAATACATACATACACACAGTTCACTGTGGTTCCTTAACTATTAGAGGTTTGGGCTGGTGTTCACCACTGACAATGTGGGAATGACAGCAATCGACCCTCACAGAGAGGCCTACCGGGTTCAGCAAATCTCCATATCGTTTTGCCAGTCACGTAGCTTTCAATAGGGCGCAGGCGCGATGATGAGGGCGCCGCCGACAGCAGGTTGGGGATCCCATGGGTCATTGTCAAATCCTTTTAGGATGGGGTGGGCGAAGCTGCTGGACTGCCTGTGGTTTGCTTGTCCCTAAGATATTAAAAAATACTTTTTTTTCCAGTGGATTACATTTTATGTGTATATATATAAAAACCAACCTATTATATATATATATATATATATATATATATATATATATATATATATATATATATATATATATATATATATATATATATATATATATATATATATATGTGTGTGTGTATGTATATACAGTATATATGTATGTATATATATAGTGTTTGTCACTTTTTACCAGATACATATGTTATTGTAATAACCACAGCGCCCTCTTAACTTCTCGACTTCATGCTTATTTTGATACGCTTGTCACTACGAAGCCTTAGATCCAGATACTAGAATATGAAGTCATTCTGGTGTGTGGTAGGAAGATTCGAACCCGCATCCAGAATTATCAGAACCAGATCGGCAACGAAAGTGTGAAGAATTCGAAATGTTAGAAGGGCATTGTGGTTATTACAATTACACACTGAAATATCTTTTGGGACAGAGCTCTGGGTGTGGGTTTAGGCTAACGAATTTAGATGAAGGGTTAAGGCAGAATTGATTAGAGTTTATATTGATCTGGGTTTTTGCCTGTGGTAGAATTCATTGATTTGTAAGGTAGATCTAGATGAAGGGAGTTAATTAAATACTGAGATGGGTCCTTTTCAAGATTCAAGGAAGCATTAATTTGAGGTGGTTCAGGATTTATAACCAAGGAAGAGTCTATCAGATTCTGAGATGAATCTTGATACGTCTTCGACATATATCTTATTTTTATGACTTGCTCTCTAGTTTATAACAGATATCATCGAATTAAACGAAAAGCACTGGCCTTATTGCTATGCAGTAGTTCAGAGGAAAGTGCTGGAATACTAAAGCGTTGTAAATATTCTGTAGTGAACTAACAGCCAGGGAGGGCTACGCGTTGTATTGGACGATAAATAATTGTAAGTATTCAGTACGAACTTCTTTATAAGTAAGGAACTACCTGTTCACACTGGTATGATGGGATAGTCGTAATGTTCATAGAATAATCATGAGACGCATCAAGTTTGTTGTGGTCACCTCTGCCAGCGAAATTGGAGGGGGATGAGCGTTCATCCTCACACGCTTTCTGCCTTTCTAGAAATGTAGTAAAATGTATTGATATGTTGCAGTCAAATATTGTGGGAATTTGACCGTAGCATACGGCCATAGAATAATTGATTGGAACTTGAAATGGATGCAGATCCATTTTTTTATGTTATTTCTTTTTGTCGGAAGCAATTTCGGCTTGTGGGCAGTCTGTGGCAAGATTAGGCTTAATTTCTGCTCTTGACCAACTTGAGATTCATGGTTTATAGATGACGCGTATAGCCCTTACAGATATAAGGAGCGTACTCATCCCATAAAATATGTCCGTAATTTAATAGACTGGAGATTCCTTTCTGGACGATGGGAACTGTAAACCTTTAGTTCATTATTCGCAGGCAATTGTTGTTACACACACGAAAAAATGTATAGACATTGGTTAGTTACATAGATTAGAAATTTTGCCCTTTGTTATGGTACTTTCTTCACTTTTAGAATTAGATATGACTAGTTTTCATTGTCATATTCATGTCGTAGATCATGTTTTTGTTTTAGCAATGACATGCCCGCTCCTTCTAACCTGTTTACCTGTGGTTAGTGTGTATTTCTCCTTGGTTTAGTTAGGATTTTTTTTTTTTTAGGGCATGGATTGACTGTGAATCTTATTAACAGTTTTTAACATTTCTTTAGCTAAAGAAATGAGACTACCTTATGATTTTGATGTTTACTACACTTATTTTGAAACGTCGTTAGTCATTGTTTAGTTATGATTTAACTATATGTGGAATACAATACTCTCTCTCTCTCTCTCTCTCTCTCTCTCTCTCTCTCTCTCTCTCTCTCTCTCTCTCTGATAGGATTTAGATACAAATTTACCAGTTATCCAAACGGCCATCCTTTTCCAAACCCTCATCAAGTAAATGACCCCATTCGTGAAACTAAAGGCTGGACCGCCTCTCCTCTCATCATATCGTGATCTGGAAACCCAGTTGATCGATTGATTGATTTGTGGCTATTAAAACTGGCGTCACAACAATCTGGAAACCTCCGATTGCCGTTCAGAAGCGACGTCATTGGCACTGAAGACATTATATCCCTAAGGATTATATCCCCAATTATGTTTGGTTATTGATTTTCTGGCGTCGCTTTTGCGCCTTCTATCTCTCTTTATTGTCGGGTCTTCAATATTTGTTGGGCTCTTTGAGGGTTCGTATTTTTGGGCAACAGCTGGCTGGCTTTAGGGCGTCGCTGCTGCTAATTGGCGATGATTTTTATTATTTTTCCCCCCCCACCCCTCTCTCTCTCTCTCTCTCTCTCTCTCTCTCTCTCTCTCTCTCTCTCTTATGATAATTCCCTTGGTTATTGGTGGTTAGCCAATATTCTTGTACATAAATCGTGTATAGACAGCTCTGTTTTCAAGAATTTTTTCATTCAGTTGTGTGTTCACGAGGGTTTATAATAATAATAATAATAATAATAATAATAATAATAATAATAATAATAAAAATAGTAAAATAATAATAATTTTAACAATAATAACAATAATTATTATTATTACTACTATTAGGATAAACTATTGTTATTGTTATATAATAATAATACTAATACTACTACTACTACTAATAATAATAATAATAATGATAATAGTAATAATAGTAATGTTATTATTATTATTATTATTATTATTATTATTATTATTATTATTATTATTATTATTATTACAGCGGAATAAATTTCCTTCCCTTATCGCCAGTGCCATTCCTAAACTGTCTTCATCAACGAACAACCCACGTCATATTCCTCTCGTCTAGTTTTTCACATAATCTCTCTTAATCGCTATCATCTGACCCCTCTCTCTCTCTCTCTCTCTCTCTCTCTCTCTCTCTCTCTCTCTCTCTCTCTCTCTCTCTCTCTTCCACCCACTAGGGAAGCTGAGCTTCAATGCCAGAGATATCTGTGGCATTGTGGTAACTGATCTGCCTGCCTTCCCCCCGCCCCCCTTACCCCTTTACCCCTTCCGCATCAATCCCCCCCCCCAGCGTACCATGACACATATCCCTTTCCTCATGTTTCTCTTCTTTCTCGTTCCTCGTTTCTCCTCCTCCTCATTCGAAGTTAATCACAATGTCTCATTTTTTCCTGTTTTCTCTTCATTTTTCATTCTTCTTTGTATTTTCTGTTTGCGAACTGCTATCAGGATTTAATTTCGCAGAAGTCTTGCTTGTAATTTTTTAATCATTTTTCGAATTTATCAAACATCCACTAATGATGTTTAGTGATACAAATGTAATTGCTTACAAATTTTTATTATACTTGGACTTCATCATACATCCAATAACGATATTTAGTGAATACTAATGTAATTGCTTACAAATTTTTATTATTTTTGGACTTCATAATACATCCAGTAACGATATTTAGTGAATGCAAATGTAATTGCTTATAAATTTTTATTATTTTTGGACTTCATAATGCATCCAATAACGATATTCATTGTTTTATATATATACATACATATATATATATATATATATATATATATATATATATATATATATATATATATATATATATATATATATATATATATGAAACTGTGTCAATTAAATTGCTTTTCCGTCTCTCTGTCGACAAGATATCTCATAAATTTACTGAATGAATTCAGTGACATTTTATTGGGCGGGGGGCGGCTATGGGCCTAGGTAGAGTTGATTAGGGAGTTTGCGATGGACAAGGAAGCTGGTCCAGTTTTTTTTTTTTTTTTTTTTAAGATATGTCCAGTAAATATTTCGTATATTTGGCCCTGAGTCTGCATGATAACCGTTCATCTTTTTATCTCTCTCCGTTAAGTAAGCTTGCTTCTAATAAGTTGTTATTTCTTTCAAGATTCTTAGCTGGGGCCGTGTTGATGATGGAAAATGAATGAATGGTTGATCTGGCGTTACAGCGACGTAGGTCATCGACGCTATCATAGGTTTTGGTTATAGATTCTCTATATTACAAACGATAAGTGGAAATAGAATAGAGAGAGAGAGAGAGAGAGAGAGAGAGAGAGATTATTCACGACGAAGGCTTTAAGTGGGGAGCGGGCCATATTGCAAACATCAGAAGTCTTGTTCCCCTCTCAGTTTTGCAACAAGTTTGAATTTATGAAAAGAGTTTTGTAGTTGTTTGGATCCAGCTGCTTTCAGTTCTTAATTACGGGTATTTTTGTGTAGACTACATGTATTAATATACTCGTAATATCGAAAGGATTGTTTATTTATTAGAATAATTACCAATAAACAGATGTTTATGATGGTAATGATAGGAAAGATTATATATATATATATATATATATATATATATATATATATATATATATATATATATATATATATATATATATGTGTGTGTGTGTGTGTGTGTGTGTGTGTGTGTGTGTATGTATAACTTAATCACGAAAATATGGAACGTGATGAATATCTTTATCTATATGTGTATATGTATATATATATATATATATATATATATATATATATATATATACAATTGTTATGTGCATTAGTATGTATGTATGTATGTATGGAGTTTTATATACAAGCTTTCTTGGACAAACAGTCCACATTATCAAGTACGGATACTTGATAATGTGGACTGTTTGTACTTTTGAATAAAAACTCCATTGATACCATCCAGTTTGAATGAGGTCCTTTGTAATATATATATATATATATATATATATATATATATATATATATATATATATATATATATATATATATATATATATATATATATATATATATATATATATATATATATGTATGTATGTATGTATGTATGTATATAGTGCTCAAATGTATATGTGTGTTATTGGAGTGCTCAAACTACTTTATTGGAACAGGCTACTGAATATACAATTCAGTGACTAATCAAAGTCAAGGTTATGCATGATAATTATAATCATTATTCATAATCTGCAATCATATGAAACAAACCCCATTATTCAATAGTAACAGCAGCCATTGCTTAGTTGAGTAGAGGCGGTCACATGCACGAAAGGGGTAAGAGACAGTACCCTTTGTTTTAAAGCGTTTGTTTGTTTGTTTGTTGACACGACGAACCCTGCTCTAAGGGCGCGCTGACAGTAAACTTGGCACGGGGTATGGACGGCCTCGCGTTATACGGGCACCGTTTAACGAAAAGAATGATCTGTTGACAGAACTTTTCGTTTTCTGGCTAGTGGCTGTGTTGTTGTGAGTTATGGAGAGTGTGTGGGAAGTAGTATTTCGGTGGGATGGACTGTGTCCTTTATTGAAAAGAGAAAGAGAGAGAGAGGGAATTAATCACTTTATTGAAAAGAGAGAAAGAGGGGTTGGGGAGGGAATTAATCACTTTATTGAAAAGAGAGAGAGAGGAAATTAATCACCTCATTGAAAATGGAGAGAGGGAATTAATCATTTTATTGAAAAGAGAGAGAGAGGGAATTAATCACTTTATTGAAAAGAGAGAGAGAGAGGGAAGTAATCACTTTATTGAAAAGAGAGAGTGGGAATTAATCACTTTTAATCTGAGAGGTTTAGTTACTTTACATTGCGTGTGGATGTACTCTCGTCAGAGAGAAAGAGAGAGAATTAATTGCTCTAATGTAAGAGGATTGGTCACTTTACATAGAGAGAGAGAGAGAGAACTTTTAATCTGGAAGTTATGGCTACTTAACATTACGTATGAATGTACTGTACTGAGAGAGAGAGAGATTCTTGTCCTGTGGTAAATATGGGAGCAGTGACAGTTTTACGATAAGAATAAATATCCGCTTGGTAGTGAGATAGATAGATGTCTGCTGTTAACAAGAGAGAGAGAGAGCAAGAGAGTTAGTTAGCTGGGTGTTGGGTGTTGATCCCCGTTGAGAAACAGGGAACGTATTATTACTCGGCTACGGGACAGAAGGAATACCCTTAATTGCATGTTGTCTCTGGTGATCTCCTAAAAGTATCTCTTACTGATGGACTTCTCAAAAACAGTCATTTTTCGTTGTGCTGTTGCTTGTTCGTTTCATTCCCCGTTGTTGACACACACACACACACACACACACACACACACACACACACACATACATATATATATATATATATATATATATATATATACATTGCCAGATAAATGAAAAACTTGGCCGCATTAATATATGAATAATTACTTTACTCAAAATATGTTAAATGGCCCGAATTTTACTTTTAGGTTGTTCCTTGCTAAAAAGGAAGCCTTTATATTTACACATAGCCTTCCTTCACTAGTCTATTCTCCAGTCTTCTGTTATGATTAAGCGTTGTTATTTACTTTGGAGAAGCTTAGAAGGGTTCAATGGTGTCTTGGTATGCTCGTCAAAAACTAAATTTACTTTCACCTCTTTACCTTGGCCACAGTTCAAGAGAGACAAAATGGGTTCACCTGTTTCCACTAACACCAGGGAACCGAATTTATAACTCATGAAAGAGGTGCGGTAGTAAATAATAATAATAATAATAATAATTATTATTATTATTATTATTATTATTATTATTATTATTATTATTATTATTATTATTATTATTATTATTATTATCCTTGGGGTCACATTCCAGTGAACAATCCAGAAATGCTTTACCATTCACAGCTTTCGCAAGACAGAATGCAGATATTTCAGAAAGGAAAAAAATATAAAGTTGATAGTTCACGAGTTTGTGTCTTGGACGACCAGGAGAGAATTACCCGTAGGTCCTCCAGGATGTCATAACGATATCTGCTGACGAAGCATTTGAGATAAGGAGTAACAACGCAAGTGAAAGACTGAATAACAACTTGTTCCTGTGATAACAGACATCAACATCCCGTAGGGGGTTAGTGCCGTCAGTGCACCTCACGTGATGCACTGTAGGCGTTACTGAAGGTTCTTTGCAGCGTGCCCCCGGCGCTTAGCTGGAACCCCTTTCATTCATTTTACTGTACCTCCTTTCATATTCTTTCTTCCACCTTACTTTCCACCCTCTCCTAACAATTGATCCATAGTGCAACTGCGAGGTTTTCCTCCTGTTACACCTTTTAAACCTTTTACTGTCAGTTTCCATTTCAGCGCTGAGTGACCTCATAAGTCCCAGTGCTTGGCCTTTGGCCTAAATTCTATATTCAATTCAATCAATTCAACAGACGTCAACAGGAATTTTAAGGGTGATAGTAATGAAGTAGAGAGCCCTGTCAGAGAGCGTGTATCTTCGTCTCCCCCTAAAAAAAAAGGGGGGGGGAATTGCCCTATCTTACAGAGGTAAGGAAAATAAAAGAAAAATTTTTCCTTATCCATGTCTTCACTGATTGACAAAATTTCATTGAAATACTTCTATATACTAATGGAATATTTTGATGACTTCCGGACAAACTAACTCATCAATCTATATACAGTATTGATGGAAGATTTCGATGCCATCCAGACAACCTGAGTTATAAACATATGTATTAATGAAATATTGTGATGACATCCGGATTAACCAACCCATATACCAACATACCTACTGACAGACGGTAGTACAGGGAACACCTTCATCAGACTTCGTAGGCGGGGTTGCTAATAAACAAGGCGTTTATGCAATTAAATGTTACAGTTCATCTTCATTTTGATTCGACATCTGTTCCAAGAAGAAGTAATCATTGCTGTTTTCCTAATGATTTAATGGGCCCAGTGCGCATGCGCCCACTTTCGTATTGACCTGCCGATGCACGGAGATATCGACATACCCACGCACTTGGTCTTTTCCTCCATCTCCTCTCCCTATTTCTCCCACGTCTGTAATCTTTTGGCATTTAATTTCATTTGTTTAAGTATTTATTTATTTATTTATTTATTTTTGTTACTCTTGTCATTAATTTTCTCTGAGGTAAAATTTGTAACGAGATGTACGTCCGGGTCACTAAAATATTGTGAAATTAGAAGTTAGTGATGGCAGTATGTTTGGTCAGTTGTCTAGCATTCTGAACGGATGTTCTGGTTTAACTGAAAGTTTATATTATAATGGACTTAAATACAAGATGATATAGCTATATTCATCATGATGAGAATTTGTTGTACGTTCATTTCTTGATGATTAAAAATTTATTTTTATTGATGCTGATAATAATGAAATAAATTATTGATGAAATATAGAAGGTATTGGTTCTTGCGACAGACCTGAGGGTTCTGGTGCAAGCAGCTGTCTGTCACTAAAGGCGTATTAGCCACTGCTGTCGTGAGTCAGTGCACCTCAAATGGTGCACTGTAGGCATTGCTTAAGGTTCTTTGCAGCGTCCCTTCGGCCCCTAGCTGCAACCCCTTTCAATTCTTTTACTGTACCTCCATTCGTCTTGCTATCCACCCTCTCCTAACACTTGTTTCATAGTGCAACTGCGAGGTTTTCCTCCTGTTACACCTTTCAAGCCCTCCTACTCTCACTCTCAATTTCCCTTTCAGAGTTGAATGATCTCATAGGTCCCCAGTGCTTAGCCTTTGGTATAAATTCTGTATTCCATTTCCATTCCAGTTAGATGAACGGAGTATATACATACACCATCGTCAATGTTTGTGTCTCTATCAAGAAATTATTAATGCAATGAAATCATTTTATTTTGAAATTGTGGGCTAAGGGTTACGGAAGAGTTAATAAGACTTTTGGGTTGGTTCCTAATTCGGGTGTTGGAACAGGAAGTTTTCGAGTTTGTTTTATGAATTGAAGCGAAGCAAGATCAAGGAAAGACATCTGGAGGTTTTCACCTTCGTCTCATTCTATAAATCCTGTTTCTGTCTGTTTTATTGATGTATTTTTTTTTTTTCATGTAAGGTATGATTATATAATCTCTCTCTCTCTCTCTCTCTCTCTCTCTCTCTCTCTCTCTCTCTCTCTCTCTGTCATCCTAATTTATTCTTACTTATTGTGATCGTGTTTTCAAGTTTTATATTTATCCACAGGTAGCTTTAGTTTTTTTAACTCTCTCTCTCTCTCTCTCTCTCTCTCTCTCTCTCTCTCTCTCGTTTTAATTTATTCTTTTGGTGATCGTGTTTTCAAGTTTTAGATTTACCCTTAGGCAACTAGAGTTTTTTATCTCTCTCTCTCTCTCTCTCTCTCTCTCTCTCTCTCTCTCTCTCTCTCTCTCCTAGACCGTAAAACTAGGCTTACAAACCTCACGATATCATTACAGCACAAGAAACCGTGAGAAAGGCGACAGCCGTATTCTGTAAGGCGATCTCACATTCCGTGTGTTATGCATACGGCTTCGCGCATCCATTCATTCCGTAATGAACTGGATTGTATGAAAACTAGGTGGTGGAAGACTGTTCCGGAACAGGACATGGGACCCGGAACGGTACAGCTAAATCCGTGATTTGGTTGTTATTATTATTATTATTATTATTATTATTATTATTATTATTATTATTATTATTATTATTATTTTATTAGTTAAAAAGGGATCCGGCATTTGGCGATGGGGCAAAAGGGTAAAATAAAGGAATTATTTATATTAGCAACAGTTATTATTGTTATTATTATTATTATTATTATTATTATTATTATTATTATTATTATTATTATTGTGTTGTTTGGTTAAATAGGGATCCAGCATTTGGCGGGTGGGATAAAAGAGTAAAACAAATCAATTAATTTATTAAATAATTGTAATAATAATAATAACAATGATAAAAAATATCAGTCATTGAATATTATTATTATTATTATTATTTTGTTATTATTATTATCCAATTATGAATATCGGATGTTAGGGGTCTGAACGCTAAAATGGAACAATTGAATAATAGAGAAAAGCGAATCATAATAATAATAAGAAAAGACAACAATTATATTAAGATTATTATTATTACATTATTATTATTTTTAGGTTAAGACCTGTTTAAAATGAAAAAATAGCATTGTTCATATTATTATTATTATTATTATTATTTTATTATTTTGTCTCGGATGTTGCACATAAGGGGGCTCTGAACTGTAAAATGGAATGCTTCCATTGAATAGTAATTTAATAACAATTATTATTATTTTATTATTATTATTATTATTATTTTATTATTATTATTATTATGTTTAATGAGGTTGAGAAATTTTCTCTCTCTCTCTCGAAAAGTTAAAATGAAAAAATAGCATTGTTCCTGGTACGCATCAGGGGATTATCGTAATCATTACCTCTGTAATCTTTCATTGTTTTGTCTCCACACACACACACATAATTACACACACACACACATGAATAACTGGAATGCTTCCATTGCCTTAGTAATTTGGTGACTTATTATATGCTATTTCACGACACACACACACACACACACACACACCTGCCACATTTGTCAGGGAATTCGTAAGAATGTGGTATTTATTCTCTCTCTCTCTCTCTCTATTTTATGGCATCAGGGGATGGTAAGAAAATCTCGATATTATTTCTCTCTCTCTCTCTCTCTCTCTCTCTCTCTCTCTCACACACACACACACACACACACACACACACACATCAGGGAATAAGCGTAAGAACATTACGATATTATCTCTCTCTTCTCTCTCTCTCTCTCTCACACACACACACACACACACACACACACACATCAGGGAATAAGCATAAGAATGTACGATATTATCTCTCTCTCTCTCTCTCTCTCTCTCTCTCTCTCTCTCTCTCTCTCTCTCTCTCTCTCTCTCTCTCGTACACACACACACACACACACACACATCAGGAATAGCCTTAAGAATATTACGATATCATTGCATTCTTTCTGTCTTTCATTCTCATAAAACAAAGTTTATGAACATCACGGTGTTATTCTCGATCTCTCTCTCTCTCACTCTCTCACACATCAGAAATAGCCTTCTGAGTATTACGATATCATTGCACTCTTTCTGTCTTTCATTCATAAAACAAAGTTTATGAACATCACGGTGTTATTACGATCTCTCTCCATATAAGTCCAAGTTACCTTCCATTTTCAAAATTAAACGCAAGCTTGTGATGAATGTTTTTTATGCAAGCTCTCTTAAATTTTTATTTTACATATGCATTATCATTTTCCCTTTTTCTTCCACATTCGCCTTTATGAAGAAAAGTCACTACATAACTAAAAAAAAAAAATGCTCGTCTAGTTCGTATCATTAAGACTAAAGTTCCCTAAGAGTGAACATAGACATTATATAAGATGTCTAGGGAAAGCCAGAACAAAAACCGAGGTAACTCGATACAATAGTTAAAGAAGGGGGTGGGGTGGGGGGGTCATTGAATCTGGGCAGGTTTGGGCCTAGGAGGAGCTTGTCTGCGAGGATGATGAGGTTACCTGCGCTAACGAAGTTTGAAAGGTGGTGTGGATGTATTCTTTTTGTGTGTCTGTGTGTTTGTCTGACTGACTGACTGATTCTCCACTGACATTTGTTTATTGATTCCATTGCAGTTTTGGACAGGGGTAGGATGTGGGCCAAAGAAGAGACGATTAAATTTTTTGGGATGGAACCGGATTTGGATTGTGGTTTAGGAATTTTATTTTTTGTTTTATTTTATTTTTATTATTTTTTTTAAATTCTTGTATTTTCGTAGCGCTTGGTAGTTTGTGTCCATTTTACCAAAGAAATTTAAAAGTCTAACTCCACTCAATGCTTTTGGATTTCCTTTACAATTTTTTTTTAATTCCTGCATTCTCGAAGTTCTTGGTAACTTATGTCGGTTTTACCAAAGAGTTGTAAAAGACCATCTTCTTGTAATGCTTTATAAGATTCTTTAATTGACAGTGCATACCAAAATGTGAAACTCGCTTTGCTATTAGACACCATTATTTCCTATCATTCATCTCCACTATTTCTTATTAGGTCGCAAGGCCTTCAGATTTAGAGTTTTGTTTCAGCTCCTTTTTCGGAGGCGGACTTAGCCGGTCAGGTAACATCTCGGTTGGTATGGAAATTCCAGAGGTCCACAGCAGTCCTCTTCTGCCCTTCAGCAAATAACCACACTTGCCAGCTTAGTCTAAACCAACGCCAGCTGTTGAAGTAACATGGGAGTAACGTCCGTGTTCCTTCGTTTGAGGTTGGAACTCCACTGTTCTTCCTCCCTTTTTGTTTTTGTAAAAGAAAACTATTGTGCCGGCTTTGTTTGTCCGTCCGCACTTTATTCTGCCCGCACTTTTTCTGTCCGCCCCCAGACCTTAAAAACTACTGAGGCTAGAGGGCTGCAAATTGGGATGTTGATCATCCACCATCCAATCATCAAACATACCAAATTGTAGCCATCTAGCCTCAGTGGTTTTTATTTTATTTTATTTAAGGTTAAAGTTAGCCATAATCGTGCATCTGGCAACGATATAGGTTAGGCTACCACCGGTCCGTGGTTAAAGTTCCATGGGTCGCGGCTCATACAGCATTATACAGAAACCACCGAAAGACGGATCTGTTTTCGGTGGCATTGATTATACGCTGCAGCAGCTGTACAGAGAACTCGATTGCGCCGAAGAAACCTCGGCACATTTTGTACTTGTTGAATTTCGTTCTGGCTGGGCGTTGATTCGTCCTTGAGTTACCCTCCTCACCCTTCTGCCGTGAATGGAGGAAATCCCGTTGATTAGCAGGTAACTGGATTAACTCAGTTTACAAGACTTGGTGTTCTTTTACACTATTTTTTTCTCCTTTTTTGGGGAGTTCCGTGATTAACTTTTCAGTGTTTGTGCCCTTATCAATGAAAAATTAGTACTTAGATTGACGTTATGTGAATTATCGCATAGATATGGATAAAAAAAGTACTAAACGTCAGTTTATTTTATTTCCATGTAGAGTAAATGCAGAACAATAAGTATATATAATCTAGTGCAAATTAATAATTGAATTAATATATAGATTGACCTTTTGCGTATTCACGTATAATTTACAATGCATGTGTAGTCAAAGAATGGGCAGCTGGAGTGACTGTGTGTGTGTGTGTGTGTGTGTGTAAGTGAACTTATATAAGTAAATTTGTACTTCGAGTCATTTTCCGTGTAATTGTTCTTGTAAAATAGCAACTTCCTGGAGTTACTTTTGTAAGTGTTTACATATTACAATCACGTCCCCTCCTTAAGGAGATGCATAAGTAGGACATTTGTGCAGTTATTTGAAAAAGTCTCCGTACGTAGATAGCTGGATTGCATTGATGTATGTGCAGTCATATTAAAAAAACGATATTAATGTTATAAATCCGTATCAGGATTCACTTTGCACATGTTTCTCATGAGGAAAGTACCTCCGTTCCATAAGTAGGTACCTTGATTGATTTTATGTGCGAAGTTCATTTTCCCTGCAAGAATATCGTGGTGTTCCAGCTGAGAAATTAATGGTCTGGAAGATTTGGTCGAGTTCCACTTCGTAGCTTTTTTTTTCTCTTTTGGCTTAACCTTTGTTCAACATTGATGAAGTAACTTGTGAAATATGCAGAATTGCATTCTGCCAGTCATTGCGATATTAGTATTATAGTATTTTCGTGTTCCGTGAAACATGTTTTAGTTGTTATGCAATATATATATATATATATATATATATATATATATATATATATATATATATATATATATATATATATATATATATATATATATATATATATATATATATATTGCATTATTTTTCCTTTGGTAGGCCATAAGATTACTACTTTGCCATTTCTCAACAAGTTTATAGGAGTGAGAATGCTAGCTCCATGCCGTTACGCTTGACTTCAGCAGCTGGTGGTAGCCAATTAAATCTAGGTGAGCTGGTGGGTGGTAGGCCGGGAACGACCCGATGGCCACGCAGACGGGTGCATCATATGTAACTATTTATCATATATATTATATATTTACACATATATATTTATATATGTTACATATATATATGTGTATATATATATATATATATATATATATATATATATATATATATATATGTATATATTATTATTAATGTCTGTCTTATTCCTTAACAAATAACCATTCTGGTCTAAGGAAGCATTTGAGGCAACAATTTGGGGACCTTTGTCTTGTTCCGTACTAATTACGGGTTCGTTAAGAGCGAAAGCAAAAACAACACTGATGATAATGATCGCTAGAAAAACATTATTTTTTTTCATTATGCGAGTGTGTGTGTGTGTGTGCGTGTTTTTTTTTTATTTTTTTTTTATTTTTTTATTTTTAAGAAGCACCAATCATGACGTTCGTCGACGAACGCTGCAGAAGTTACCTGGTAATGAAAAGGGTTATTTTTGTAATGCCTCTTTCACGCAACCAACTTCCTTTTCCTTGAAGGCATTTTCGCGATACCGAGAACCATATTTTGTGTAGACCTCGGTGCGTCTTCCAGAATTTTCGTTCGACGGTGATTGAGGAAGCAGCAACACTCGGGAAGGTGGTTATTTTGGCTGTACAGAATTAATAAACGAAAAATAGAATAAGTGCTTTTTACAGAACTTGCTTGAGTTAATTTGTTTTATATTTACTACGATCGTGGGTATAATTAGTTTCGTAAATGTTGTAAGGATAATTAAATTTACACATACATGTACATACACGCGCATATACGAGTATATACATATCTGTACATATATAAGCATATACATACGCACACACACGTATATACATGTGCATATATACGTATATATATGTGCATATATATAAACATATATATATATATACATATATATATATATATATATATATATATATATACTGTATATATATAATTTATATATACACACACATACATACATACATACATACATACATACATACATACATACATAAACACACACACACATATATATATGCGTGTGTGTGTGTGTCCATAACACAAACATTACACGCAGCAGAAATGACGCATCGATGACAAGGGTGAACAACTGCCTGTTATTCGCGTGACGCGTATTTGCATGCAACGCGTCACTACGCTAAATACCGCATTACCCGGAAGCACCACCACCCCTTTCCCCTACCTATCCCTCCCCTCCAAAGGGGGAGCAATACCCCCCTACCCCCTCTGGCGTTTCCAAGTCGGGCCATTCTGTAGAAATTAGGTCAGTCGTGTGAGCTGCATAACGCGAGAATAATTACCATTTGCATGACGCCCAGACTTGACACTTATTTTTTGACACTTATTTTTTGCGACGTCGGTTTTAAATGACCTGAGGTGAAGAGGAACTCGCTGCGGTCTTTTGAAGGAGTCAGAGAGTTTTGATAGGAGGGGAACTTGGTCGCTTAAATGATGACGAAAATAACAGGCGATGTTGCGTAAGGGTCTGGTGATTGGGCTAATGTGATCGTTGTTGTAATTGAGTGTGTTTGGGAGAGAAGTTGTTGTAGGTTGTTGTGATCGTTGTTTTAATTGTGGATTTGGGGAGAGGCAGTTGTAACTTGTAATGCAATGGTTATTGTAAGAGAAGTTATAAAAAAAAGGATAAACAAAGTTACTGGATGATTTTGTTTATGACAAAATCTGCTATAGAGACAGTTATTAATGGTAAGACATTGGATGATGTGGAAGGCCTAAAAATTTGGCAAATATAAGTTGCTAAGCTGGTTTGCATAGATGGAAATTTATTTAAAATGAAATACTTAAGCTTTTTGTCAATGTTTGTTACTAATTTAGTCCAAATTGAAATAGCCACTGACTCAAACAATACTTCATACTTCGCTCATACCAATAATTGAAAGCATACAAATAAATAAAACGTCATTTTGAAGTACCTGTAAATAACGAAATAAAGACTGGGAAGTAATGAGACAATAGTGGGCTTTATCCTCAAAGGATGGACGCCTATTAGAGTCTGGGTACACGGGAGCTGGAAGAAAGTTCCAAAGCCTGACAGTGGAGGAAGAGAAAGAAGCAAATCACCAAATTCCATTCTGTTAATTGATGCAAAAGAGACCCTAACGCATGATGAGTTTGCGACGTGAACAAAGATTATGCTCTAAAATTAAGAACTGAATAATTTCCTCTGCAATTCTTCTCCCCGGACCTCTTGCGTCTCACTCTGACCCATTGCCGTGCGCGTGAGACTTTTATTGTCTGTTGAAACTGGGGTTTTGATTCGTTATTAGAGGGCCCCCCTCTACGTATTAAACTAACAGTGTTGATTAATAACGTCTACTCCCCCAAAAAAAAAAAAAAATTAGACGGGAATATTGAAGAAACTTGAGGTAGTATTTTTCAGTGATATTCTCCAGATTATATAATATATATATATATATATATATATATATATATATATATATATATATATATATATATATATATATATAGTATTAAACTAACAGTGTTAATTAATAACATCTACTCCCCACAAAAAAAAAAAAAAATTAGACGGGAATATTGAAGAAACTTGAGGTAGTATTTTTCAGTGATATTCTCCAGTATATAATATATATATATATATATATATATATATATATATATATATATATATATATATATATATATATATATATATGTTTGTAGTATTAAACTAACAGTGTTAATTAATAACATCTACTCCCCCACAACTTGGAATTTAACATGAGGTAGTATTTTTCAGTGATACAGATGTTATTGTTATATATATATATATATATATATGTGTAAACTAACAGTGTTAATTGTAACATCTATTCCCCACAAAAAAAAAAATTAGACAGGAATATTGAAGAAACTTGAGGTAGTATTTTTCAGTGATATTCTCCAGGATATATATATATATATATATATATATATATATATATATATATATATATATTATATATATATACATATATATTTGACCCGCATGTTTGTTTACTTCGATGACGGCACCCCAACTTGCTTTAAGAAGAACTTTCTCGACAGTGTTATTGTTCTCGTTTCTGTTGTGTCTGGGTCTTTGTTCATTCTCTTGTTCTCTCGCTCGTGTAGTTGCAGGCTTCTCCCACCCCCTGAGAAGAAATGACAATTTGGATTTGTGGTCGTGTTGTTTTTTTTTTTTTTTTTTACGCTGAATCGGCATTCGTCATGTTACGAAGAGGATCGGTTTTGGAATTGATCAGTGATTTTGGAATTTTCCTGCTTCTGGTTTCCGTGATTTTAATCTTTTTCTTCTTTCGTGGTCAAGGTCCAACCTTCTCCCATCCCTTTGCCACTCTTGTTTTCTTTTAGTTTCTGGTTAGCATATATATATATATATATATATATATATATATATATATATATATATATATATATATATATATAAATGTACATATATTTTTATATGTATAAATATATATAATATATATAAATGTATATGTGTGTATATATATATACATACATACATACATACATACATATACACACACACAAATGGGTGCGTGTTTGTGAAAGAGAGATAATGCATATTATTTATGATTCTTCTTTGGAATTAATATTCATGAAGGGCATGGATGAGTAACGTGGTACTTCAAAAGCGTTCTTTATAGTAGACTGGTTTGAAATAAAATAATTTTGTAATATATTGTTACAAAACAAAGTTGAGATGATTATTTTCGTATAATTTGCACTTAAAGTGTGTACTGCCATGTTCAGTGTTTTGAAAATTGCTCATTGGAAATATATGGAAACTAATCAAGAAGTAGTTACGCAACAGCACAAGCTTTTTAAGAGAGAGAGAGAGAGAGAGAGAGAGAGAGAGAGAGAGAGAGAGAGAGAAATCTTCCTTACTGTTACTCTACTTGTTGTTTTTATGTAAGAGAGAGAGAGCGAGAGAGAGAGATTTCTGGCTTGCTGTTCCTTTACTTGCTGTTTTTATGTGTGTGTGAGAGAGAGAGAGAAGAGAGAGAGAGAGAGAGTTGACTTCTGCTTGACTGCTTCTCTACTTGCTCTTTTATGTGTGTGAGAGAGAGAGAGAGAGAGAGAGAGAGAGAGAGAGAGAGAGAGAGAGAGAGAGAGAGAGAGAGAGAGCTTCTACTTGACTACTCCACTACTTGCTCTTGTTATGTGTGTGTGTGAGAGAGAGAGAGAGAGAGAGAGAGAGAGAGAGAGCTTGAATCTTGCTCTTTTATGTGTGTGTGTGTGTGTGTGTGTGAGAGAGAGAGAGAGAGAGAGAGAGAGAGAGAGAGAGAGAGAGAGAGAGAGAGAGAGAGAGAGACTTTACTTGACTACTCCACTATTTGCTCTTTGTGTGAGAGAGAGAGAGAGAGAGAGAGAGAATCTTTCGTGTGTGTGTTTGTGTGTTTGTGCATGTGTGATGTGAAACCCATCTGCCGCATATCCTTTCTAGTCCCGAGTTCCGGTTTGTTTGACCCTTTTGTATTGACACGAACTGTTCCTTCGTCACGCTTTAATTACGATCTTCTTTGTCCGGCGTCGCTTTTTTTTTTTTTTTTTTTTTTTTTTGTTGTTTCCGCCTTGTTAGTTTTCTGTAAAAGAAAATTATTTTGCCGGCTTTGTCTGTCCGTCCGCACTTTTTTCTGTCCACACTTTTTCTGTCCGCCCTCAGATCTTAAAAACTACTGAGGCTAGAGGGCTGCAAATTGGTATGTTGATCTCCCACCCTCCAATCATCAAATATTCCAAATTGCAGCCCTCTAGCCTCTGTAGTTTTTATTTTATTTAAGGTTAAAGTTAGCCATAATCGTGCGTCTGGCATCGCTTTAAGACAGGCCACCTCTAGGCCGTGGCTGAAAGCTTCATGGGCCGCGGCTCATACAGATAACCCGATTGCACCGAAGAAACTTCGACGCATATTTTACTTGTTTTTGTTACGCGTTTGGCCGTGATAGATCGAGTCAGGAGTCTGTTCGGAAGGTTGAGAAGATTTCGTGTTTTTTGGAATTGGTACGATTGGTTACGATTGATTTCATTATTGCCAGTTTTTTTTTAACTTTTATATATATATATATGTGCACTGTACATATATTTACGGTGTCATTCCTTTTAATAAATAGTCACTGACACAACCTTCACTTAGCTTTTCTGAATCAAGGATAGATCTCCTGTGCAGTAAACCTCTCTCTCTCTCTCTCTCTCTCTCTCTCTCTCTCTCTCTCTCTCTCTCTCTCTCTGTGTGTGTAAATATATATATATATATATATATATATATATATATATATATATATATATATGTGTATATATGTGTGTGTGTGTGTGTGTGTGTATGTGTATGTGTATATATATATATATATATATATATATATATATATAAATGTAAAGTGGCCCCATATTTTTTATTCTTCACCACGAAGTGAAGTGTCTCAAGTTAGACTCTTACTCCAAAGAGGTTTCAGGTCATTCACGACGTTTGAGTACAGTCGAGTGGGACCTCCTCAAACTCCATCGTATTAGTTGAGGAAACTGGATCGCTGAGGAAATTGAGGAGATACGGACAGAGATGGGCGAAATGCCCGGAATTCAATGCCCTCCGTCTACTTCTGAGCACGCCCCACTTTCTCTCTCTCTCTCTCTCTCTCTCTCTCTCTCTCTCTCTCTCTCTCTCTCTCTCTCTCTCTGCTGTTGTTTTTATTATTTTTTTACTAGAACTTGAGTCGAAAGTAGTGCATTGGAGGACCCTTGGGGTTAACCCCAACAATTACTGTACTTTTTCCACTCCCCATTTCTTTTCGTCTTACCTGGAGCAGCAAGGGTTATGGGGTTGCCCGCCCCATCGGACTTTGAATGAAAAGAAACCTAATTACTTTTTGTGAAAATATCCATGCAAATTGTTAACTATAATTTGGAAAGATTTAGTAATTATTTTTTTTTTTTTTGCATGAGAGAGAGACAGAGATTCAGTTGGCCATATACCAGCTAGTGCCCCGCTTAAAGGTAGCCTATAAGTGCAGTAAAGTGTTGATATGTATAAGATGCCTGATGTGGACCCTTGGATTCATTATGCCAACCGAGACGTTGATGACGATAAATGATGATGGCAGTAGTGTATAGGATTGCATTAGAAGCGGAGAAGAAAGAAGAATAAAAGAATTGGAGAAAGATGAGAGGAAGACGAAATGATTGAGGGGAAAAATAGAATTACTGATGCAGAGATAACAAGAGAGGATTTTAAAAAGAAAGAGGAAAAGTATAAGAAATAATTTGGAGAAAAGAGGGAGATTTGAATAAGGAGATGAGAGGTGATAGGGGATGACATGATGAGAGGAGAATATGAAAAGAATAAAGCATAGAGGTGATAATATGTCAGCAGAAAGAAAAAATATTCTAGTCGGATAAAATAATAAAGAAAAGATAAGAAGAGGAGAATGGACGAAATTTGTTTGACGTATTCTGCAAGCAAGAATCAAAATGGGGAGAGATGGCGATAGTGAGATGACAGCTTCGTCCTCTGGTTGCCATAGAAACCACTCTCTCTTTCTCTCTCTCTCTCAACCTGAGCTGGAAAAGATATCGTAAATTGAATACCTATTCTCAGAACGCGTTCATTCTCTCTCTCTCTCTCTCTCTCTCTCTCTCTCAACCTGAGTTGATAAGATTTCGCTAATTGGATACCTATTCTCAAAACGTTCTCTCTCTCTCTCTCTCTCTCTCTCTCTCTCTCTCTCTCTCTCTCTCTCTCTCTCTCTCTCTCTCAACCTGAGCTGAAAAGATATCGCAAATTGAATACCTATTCTCAAAACGCGTTTCTCTCTCTCTCTCTCTCTCTCTCTCTCTCTCTCTCTCTCTCTCTCTCTCTCTCTCTCTCTCTCTCAACCTGAGCTGAAGAAGATATCGCAAATTGAATACATATTCTCAAAACGCGTTCATTCTCTCTCTCTCTCTCTCTCTCTCTCTCTCTCTCTCTCTCTCTCTCTCTCTCATCCTCTATAAAAGATATCGCAAATTGATTGCCTATTCTCTCTCTCTCTCTCTCTCTCTCTCTCTCTCTCTCTCTCTCTCTCAAGGACGTTGTTTAACCGAGAGAAAACCAAAACCAGATTTTGACATCTTGGCATTGATCAAATTGGAAATAAACATCCGTCATTAATAGAACTGTGTGGTGGAGATCGGCCAATTGTTCCTTGGATTGTTTTAAGTCAGTATCTTGGTAATTGGCAGATAGATAGATAGATAGATAGATAGGGAGAAACGTTGCTAGATAG
>NC_089761.1:40939272-40956772 GCF_040412425.1 Macrobrachium rosenbergii | reverse complement strand
ACATCATTTTTTCTCTCAAGTGTAAAGCAAAGACCACCCTCCTCTTTTTTTTAAGTATTTATTCATATCTTCTTTTCTTCTTCCGCCTTCTCTCTATATAAACATGCCGTCTGGAAAAATTGTCTCCTCTCTCTCTCTCTCTCTCTCTCTCTCTCTCTCTCTCTCTCTCTCTCTCTCTCTCTCTCTCTCTCTCTGTGGTGCCCGTTTGTTTGTATGTAATCCAGTTTTATCAGAGAATTGTCTTCTAAAATTTTCATTATTATTCTTTCATTATCCTCTGTTATTATTTGATGTATTGTCTACATTCTCTCTCTCTCTCTCTCTCTCTCTCTCTCTGGTATGCCTGTTGATATATTATCGAGTGTTATTAGAGAATCTTTAAAATTTTTTCGTGATGTGATTTATTCTCTCTCTCTCTCTCTCTCTCTCTCTCTCTCTCTCTCTCTCTCTCTCTCTCTCTCTCTCTCTCTCTCTCTCTGTTATGCCTGTTAGTATATTATCAAGTGTTATCAGAGAATGTCTAAAATTTTTTCGTGATGAGATTTATTCTCTCTCTCTCTCTCTCTCTCTCTCTCTCTCTCTCTCTCTCTCTCTCTCTCTCCTGTATTTTCTGCGTCTCTTTCGACCTCTCTCTCTCTCTCTCTCGAGAGAGAGAGAGATTATTTTCTTGAGCGTGAGAGTGTTTACGTGAGAAAGGTTTCGGGGTGTCGCGTGGTCCTTGCCAAACCCTTGTGTCGGGTCGTGCCAGCATTTCCTTATCTTGCCAACGCTTACATCGTCCTATTAAAGTGATATTAATTGAAGATGGAGTAGGTTAGGTTCGAGAGAGGTAGAATTTCACCAGGAAATGTGTGCTCATCGCGTGATATAAATCTGAGGATCAGATAATAATTGTAGATTTCAGTTATGTCATTTTAATCTTTGCGGGACGATTCGTTATAGTGCTGTGTGAGGATCGGATTGATTGTAGATTTCAATTATGTCATTTTATTGTTTTTCAGGTTTTGATGACCTTGGTATTTGCGACGCTAGAAGTAATAGGATTCGTTATAAAGAATGTGCTGTGTTGAAAATCTGAGGATCAGATAATAATTGTAGATTTCAGTTATGTCATTTTATTGTTTTTCAGGTTTTGATGACCTTGGTATTTGCGACGCTAGAAGTAAGAGGATTCGTTATAAAGAATGTGCTAAGTTGAAGATCTGAGGATCAGATAATGATTGTAGATTTCAACCAACGTATCTTTTTCGTTTGTCAGACCTTGATGACCTTGGTATTTGTGACGCCAGTAGTTAAAGAATTCGTGCTAAAAAATGTGCTAAGTTGAAAACCCTCGTAATTTAATTTTTTCTCCAGTAAGAAGGTAGTTCTTATTTGTGTGTAACACCAAGTAAATCAGTTTTAGTTTTCTGTAAAAGAAACCTATTGTGCCGGCTTTGTCTGTCCGTCCGCACTTTTTCTGTTCGCCCTCAGATCTTAAAAACTACTGAGGCTAGAGGGCTGCAAATTGGTATGTTGATCATCCACCCTCCAATCATCAAACCTGCCAAATTGCAGCCCTCTAGCCTCAGTAGTTTTTATTTTAGGGTTAAAGTTAGCCATAATCGTGCTTCTGGCAATGATATTGGATAGGCCACCACCGGGCCTTGCCTCATTAATCATTACATTGAGACCACCGAAAGATAGATCTGTTTTCGGTGGCCTTGATTATACGCTGTAGCGGCTGTATAGAAAACTCGACTGCGCCGAAGAAACTTAAGCACATTTTTTACATGTTTTTTTTTTCCTAAACAATGTGGACTTGTAATATTTTCAATACAAATCGTTGCACAGTCTCTTGACTTATAATGTCTTATTTTGCATACTACGTCGCGTCTTAACTTTAATTTTTATTTTTTATGGCTTACTTCCATAATCCATATTTCACGACTTGTTGTAGCTTTTGATATTATTCAGTTAGTTTTAGTTTTTATTCAGTTTTGTTTTGTTAACAATTCAGTTCGCCTCTCCATTTATTTAATTATATTGGTTTGCAACATCCAAGTTGCATTTATATAGATAGGACCGTTCTCGACACTATTTGCTTATTCCTCACAGTATTTCCGCTTTGACGTTCCTTCTGGGAGGCCATCTCATTCCCCACCCCACGAATGTCTCTGCTTTGTTTGATTTATTTACTGTTACCTCCATGCACCTCCATTCTCTCTCTTCCATCTTGCCATCCAGCCTCTCCTAACGCTTGTTTCTTAGTGAAATTGCAGGTTTTCCTCCTGTTACACCTTTCAAGCCTTTTACTCTCAATTTCCGTTTCAGCGCTGAATGACCTCGTAGGTCCCAGTGCTTTGGCCTTTGGCCTAAATTTTGTGCTCCATTCCATTTCTGTTTGGTTTATTTAATTCCTTTTCCATATCTCCACTACAGCGGTGTTAACGCCATTTTTCCTCTAAAATAACTCTTCAGGCCTTTCATTCTATTTCCCAGCGCACAGATTTTCTAGCTCAGCTTTCCCCCCCCCTTCAAAAAAAAAAAAAAGAAAAAAGACCAGGAAGGAGAAAGTCAAACTAGAGTGGGCCTTGATTCGGAGAAAGCGATAGATATCTTTAAAAAAAGGGAGATTATAAGTTTCAGGGAAAATAAGAGCTTGTTTACATTGCTCTTGCGTCCGTTCACTATTGGAAAGAAGATTACCATCTTTTCCTTCATCCACCCGTGCAGTTTCTTCTGACCTTCCTCGCATCAAGACTACAGAGTCTTCCGTCCACACCTTCATTTCTTTAATATTCCTTCACCTTTACAAGGTCTTTGAATATATCCTTTTTTATATTTTTGTCGTCTAGATTTAGCTTCAGATGTTTTCAAAGTGTGACTTTAAACAGTCTTACCCAAACTTTACTCGAAACCCAGTTTGACACCAATTCGTGTCTTAATTGCTATGTTTTTGAAAGCTAGTTTAAACGGTAGCTCGGTTTCTTATATGTATGTACTTTCTGAAACTTCATATCATGAAGAGTTTTAAACTGCTCTTGCTGTCCTTTACATTGAGTCTCAGTGTTTTCCAGATTTCTGACTTAAACTTTCTCGTGTGTCATCCGTTAAATCTTTCAAAAGGCTGTATTTGCCTCAGTTTATCGTGGCTGTTTTTAACTTGCTTCTCTGCCAGACTTGAAAATTCTTGTTGAAGGAATCTCCAGGAAAAGATGTGGCGATCAGTCGTTATTTGTCATATATATTGAGGTTCGGGTGCGAATAATTTTGAAATCTCTTGATAAATTCAGCGCAGAGTCAATCCAGTCGATTCTGTAGGTGGTCCGGATTTAGGCTTGGAGAGGAGGGTGCGACTTATTGAGGTCTTTGAAGAGTTTATATTAGAGGGACCGATCCCAAATTAATAGTGAAAGGAAGGGTGGGGGGGGGCCCTAGCACTCCACACAGTACAGTATGTTGTCCGGAAGCAATTCTCCTTTTATTTCATTAATTAATTTACATTTTTATCTGTATAGTAATCTGCTAATTTATTTTTATCTTTTCAACTAAGTGATCTCTTCTTTCTTTATTTCTTATTACCTTTTGTTACTTCTTTCAAATGAACACCATATTCTTTTAAAAACTGAATTTTAAGACAGGGGCCTTTGCGGACTTATTCCATATCAGTAGGATTTATCGTCTGAATAATAATAATAATAATAATAATAATAATAATAATAATAATAATAATAATAATAATAATAATAATAATAATAGTTCGGTAGGTCTCTTTCAATTTCCAGATCTAAACATTAGTTCAGCTTAAACTTCAAATATCATCGTTTTCCTGGTTACGAGTTTATGTCAATGTTTATTTCTTCATGAGGGCTACGATTTAATTTATTTTTTAAAGTTCAGGGCACCCATGGCCTCACTGTGACCCATTGCCGCTCATATTCAACTCTGAAGGTCTGGTGCAAGACTTATAAGCATTGATCTTTGGTAGGAAGTTGCGAGCCACTGCCCTTGCCCGCAGATGATGACAGGGGTTTATGTGTTTGGCATTTACTGATAGTGATCAGACATAGTGTGGCTTAACATCACCAGTTATAAATTCAGATATGTGATAGTGATGAATAAATGGAGGTAGTTTATTTTGTAAATTAGGTATGTTTTATTAAAGGACCTGCGACGCAAGACTTGAAATATACTTGGTTAATTAAGTGGCCAGCGAGAGGTTTGTTAGAATTCAGTTGGCTGATTAAAACTTTTGGTGAAGTATGTCACGCACAGCTAAAGGGCATGACTTTGCATATTTGGGTAGAAATCACTCGGAGATAAGGCTGTTAAAATTTTGGTTTTAACTTGAAGCAGGTTAAGATGAAATTCTCTCTCTCTCTCTCTCTCTCTCTCTCTCTCTCTCTCTCTCTCTCTCTCTCTCTCTCAGGCACAGTTGCATATTGGGGTAGAAATCACTAGGAGTTAAGGCTGTTAAAATGTGGGTTTTAACTTGAAGCAGTTTGAGATGATTTTCTCTCTCTCTCTCTCTCTCTCTCTCTCTCTCTCTCTCTCTCTCTCTCTCTCTCTCTCTCTCTCTCTCTCAGGTACAGTTAAGGGGCCTTACTGTGCTTATTGGGGAAGAAATCGCCAGGAGGTAAGGCTGTTAAAATTTTGGTTTTAACTTGAAACCGGTTGAGATGAAATTCTCTCTCTCTCTCTCTCTCTCTCTCTCTCTCTCTCTCTCTCTCTCTCTCTCTCTCTCTCTCTCTCTCTCTCTCTCTCTCTGTCAGGTACAGTTAAAGGGCCTGACTGTGTTTATTGGGGAAGAAATCGCTAGGAGGTAAGGATGTTAAAATTTTGGTTTTAACATGAAGCAGGTTAAGATGAAATTCTCTCTCTCTCTCTCTCTCTCTCTCTCTCTCTCTCTCTCTCTCTCTCTCTCTCTCTCAGTACTAAAGGGCCTGACTGTGCTTATTGGGGAAGAAATCACTAGGAGGTAAGGCTGTTAAAATTTTGGTTTTAACTTGGAGCTCTCTCTCTCTCTCTCTCTCTCTCTCTCTCTCTCTCTCTCTCAGTTCAACAGGGATACACACTCATGTCGTTGGACCATCGTCCCTGTTTTGTACAAAAAAATTAACTTTACTGAAACTTTTATAGTAATTCCTAGCGATCAAATACAAGCAGCAATGGGTTACATTGAAACACGCAACCGCCGGAGTAATGAAAAGTACTAATTTATCAAACACATCTCCAGTTGGGAAGAGCTACTACGAAGAATCACTGAGGTCGAATTATCCTCTGGGATTTTTTTATAGTTAAGCCCAGTTTTTTCTCTCCTTACCCTCTGCCCCAACCCTTGGCACACCAGTGCCCTCAATACCCAGCCACTGCCAGTGTTAAACAGGATACTCCGCCATCTCTCCCATCAACCCCAGGGTTTGTCCTTCAGTGTTGTAGACCACATGAACTTCCACCCACACTGTTCCACCTCTTATTTGCCCCCCTGCCCACTATGTCCACCCTCCCATATGCCTTCCCTTCCCCCCTTCCCCAATCCCTTACCCTCACAGGGCCACTGGTAAACAGGCACTCGAATCATCACTCATTTTACATACTCGCTCATACATTCACCCTAGTTAAATTGCCTCCGAGGAATTGTGGCAAATTTGGTTCATCATGTGAAGTACTTGTTTCTGAGGAGAGACTTCGGGTTCAGTTTCTGTTGAGATTTGTTTATTTCTCGTGAAACTGATTGTAAAAGTTATTAATTGTTGTGAGGTGTTGGGTCTTTTCTGTCTCACACAAGCTTAAATTTTGTAATACATTCTCATTGTTTTCCCAGTTGGTTTGTATCTGGAGTCACTTGTTTCTGAGGGGAGATTTCTGGTTTTGTTCCTATAGAGAATTGTATATTTTTCGTGACATTGAATGCAACAGATGATATCAATTATTATGAGGTGCAATAACTTGATCTTTTCTGTCCGACACGAGCTTAAATCATGGAATACATTCCCTTTGTTGTCCAAGTTGTTTTGGATTTGGATTTGTTCCTATACAGAATTGTATATTTTTCGTGAAATTGAATGCAACAATTATTATTAATTGTTATGGGTGTAATAACTTGATCTTTTCAGTCCCACACAAGTTTAAATCATAAAATACATTCCCTTTGTTATCCAAAGTTATTTTGGGTCGTGTCTTTATAACAAACATTCTCTTTCGATATTGCAAATACTTCAGGACCCCGAACTCTATTTGTTCCCTGCATCAATTTCATTCATTTTTTCCACTTCTCTTCCTCCCACGTGAGATAACCACTTTTCTTACTAACCCCTTCCCCCTCTCCCTTCCCCTTGCCCCTGCCCCTTCCCTCTCCCCTGTCTGGCAGTGTACACACACACACACACAGCAGGACAAAAAGGCGATGCCATTACAGCCTGACATTTGCATCTGTTGTGTGATGGGGGTTGATGGTGGCCGAGGAAGAGTTCCTCTCAGCCAGCCCTCTGTTGCGTTTGGATGATCTGCCGAAGCGGTTTGCGTCAGGTTCGTTCGTTTGTTGCTGCTCGTCAGAGAGAGAGAGAGAGAGAGAGAGAAAGAGAGAGAGGCTCCAACTCCTCTACAAGAGATGAATGTGCATGTGCATATATGTGTGTGTATATTTATATATATATACATATATATATATATATATATATATATATATATATATATATATATATATATATATATGTATGTGTGTGTGTGTATGTGTATGTGTGTGTATATATTATGTATATATATATACATGCACATTATACATATACATATGCTTATACACACGCACACACATATGTGCACATATATAGCTAACTAATTCATCTCTTTATTGTAGAGGAGTTGGAGCCTCTCTCTCTCTCTCTCTCTCTCTCTCTCTCTCTCTCTCTCTCTCTCTCTCTCTCTCTCTCTCTCTGACGAGTAGCAACCAACAAACGAACCTGACGCAAGCCGCTTCGGCAGTTCATACAAACGGAACAGAGGGCTGGCTGAGAAGGAATATATATATTTATATATATTATTATATATATATATATATATTTATAATATATATATCTATAGATATATAGATATACACACACATACATAAACATATACATATACTTATATATATATATATATATATATATATATATATATATATATATATATATATATATATATATATATATATATATATACTACACATATATGCACATATATAGCTACCTAATTCATCCCTTGAAACCTTTTTAGATTAGGAAGACTCAACACTTCTGGCTCGATCTCTTGAAAAACAAAATGTGTGGGTGTGCGCGTGGATAGGTGTTTATGAGAGAGAGAGAGAGAGAGAGTTAATACTGGTGCCTGCAGAATTACTGATTAGTTAAATGAGTAATTAAATTCTTTTCATTTCTATACATTCCGAAATGTTAATGTGCGTTTTATGCCTTTCAGGTAAGTTACACACACCATCCTGTTCGCGGAGATGAGAGAAACTAGAAAGGGTAATGTATCATTATTTTTTTTTTTTTTAATTGGCCCTTTCATACTTCCCTGTTGCCTTTACTTGAGGCAGCGGACGAAATGCTAAAGTGCGCCAGACACTTGAAGAAGGATGACTTAATAAGTATAATCATACATTTTCATAACGTTGAGGAAAAAAGGAAAAAAGAAACCGTGGCAAGTGTCTGCAAGGACAAATTGAGTTGCATCCCCTTTGATCGTTCAATGACAGGGTCATTAGCATTTTAATTGACTCATAAGACCCTCCTCCTCCTCCTCCTCCTCCTCCTCCTCCTCCTCCTCCTCCTCCCTCAGAATTTGGAAGTGGCTGCGTCGCTGGGACGAGACAGGGAATGGGGAAGGTAAAAGGTTATGGTTAGGGCTGTCCTTTTGAGTGTCACACGCCAACCAAAGTCTTTGTGGGGTCTCTTTCCAGACTTATGCTTTGTTTATGAATTACTCGGTGTGAGAGATAAAGAGAATTTACACAGTGTAACACAGAGAGCTTAAATTGACGTTATCTTATGAGAGGCATCCAAATTTTGACTGATGATGTTTATCTTGTGTGATGTGTTGATGATATGTTTATTTAAAAGTTTTTGTTTTTATCAGATTCTGCACTTGGAATTCAAAGTCTTGGCAAGTAATGTTTAGTTGTTTTTATTTTAATTTCGTTTAAAAAGCATCTTTCCCGTTAACTGAAGGCTTCCTTGTCTTCGTAGATTTATGTTTTATAATTTTGTCGATGGTTAAGGATTTTTTTGAAAGATTCAGATGTTAAATAGCCTAAGATAAAACAGATAAAGTTTGTGGGAGTCCACGTCTCAAGAGTAGTGCTTTGCTGTTTAGATGCTGCAATATTCAATCAACGTCTTCGGTATGTCAAGAGATTTGATATATCCTTATATTACTGCTCATGCATAAAGGAAATATTCTTTTACTGCTCCTCTAGACAGCAGTAAATCAGAATGACTATTTGCTCAATAAAACGTATTTTACGTACCAGCACATTTGTTTGTTTGTTTGTTTGTTTCTGTGAGTCTGTACACGGATCACAAAAAGTGATGCATGACTCCCAGTGAAATTTCTGTGGAAAAATGAACTAGGGAAAAGTCGATTATCAGTCCAAGATGCTTCTCATTAGAGGTGCTTCTGACGTGGCCCTCCAGAACTGGGGATGCGCAGTTGCATACCCTCACTTCGCCGAATGTTTTACTTCAGGCCACACTCACCTGTAAGTTAGGTTTGGTTAGTGTGTTTTGGAAATCGTGGGCTCACTTAATTTAATCACTTTTCATATCTCGATGCTGATTTTGATGTTGAAGAGCATTGTCAATTAAGTCCTAATTATGAAAATATTTCACTCTCTAACCAGTACATAATCTAGTCACATTGGTATGGCAACCCATCTTGTTTTCCTTCGGGAAACAAATAAGATAAATAAAAATCTGGTCATAGTTTTCCAAGACTGTTTTAAAATCTTATTTTCCAGAGAGAGAGAGAGAGAGAAAAGTTAAGTATACCTTAGTTTAACCAGACCACTGAGCTGATCAACAGCTCTCCTAGGGCTGGCCCGAAGGATTAGACTTATTTTACGTGGCTAAGAACCATTTGGTTACCTAGCAACGGGACCTACAGCTTATCGTGGAATCCGAACCACATTATAGCGAGAAATAATTTCTATCACCAGAAATAAATTCCTCTAATTCTTCATTGGCCGGCTGGAGATTCGAACGCGGGCCCTGCAGAGTGCTAGCCGAGAATGGTACCGACCAGTCCAACGATGAACTAAATAGAGAGAGAGAGAGAGAGAGAGAAACAATACCTTTTGAGTGGAATATTACCATTGGCATTTTTCTAATAAATTCAAACCACCGATTTTTTTTATTAATTTTATTTTTGCGTAGAAATATGATGGTACCTTATTTGTTGAACGCTATTTGCTTCAAATTCATGCGGGTGATTCACCACTTTGACTGCAACAGATTTTTATTTTTTTCTGTATTAATTTATTTTCATCAACATTCATTTTTATTGTGTTTAACATTTTATATAGTGGACTTTTCTCTTTAGAAGTTTTATTGTCAAATAATTATGTTGGGTTACGCTTAGAGGAGCTCTGTTGAAGGTTTATATTACTATTATTAATCTCTCTCTCTCTCTCTCTCTCTCTCTCTCTCTCTCTCTCTCTCTCTCTCTCTCTCTCTCTCTCAATTTACACTTAAAGGAGATCTCTTTTGAAAGTTTATGTTCCTATTATTAATATCTCTCTCTCTCTCTCTCTCTCTCTCTCTCTCTCTCTCTCTCTCTCTCTCTCTCTCTCTCTCTCTATTTACACTTAGAGGAACTCTCTTTGAAGGCCTGTGTTCCTATTAAAAATATCATCTCTCTCTCTCTCTCTCTCTCTCTCTCTCTCTCTCTCTCTCTCTCTCTCTCTCTCTCTCTCTCTCTCTCTGAGTAATCCACAGTGAATAGAATAATGAGACGGGGGATCGCTGAAAGGATGATAAAAGACCTCCAAAGGAGAATTACGAATGATGAATGAAGTGAGCACGAGAGGATAAGAATAATCTCGAGTAGAAAGAGGGGCTGAGTAATTTAGAAGATAAATGAAGAGAATTGCAGTGGAGCATCAAGAGAAAAAAATCCAAACAAGTTTTAGAGAATGAAGTCAATGAAATTCCATATTTATTTATTTATTTATTTTTATGTTATTCATTTATTATTATTATTATTATTATTATTATTATTATTATTATTATTATTATTATTATTATTATTATTATTATTGTGGTTGTTGTTGTTGATGTTGCTGTTTTTCATCACCTTCCAAAACTGTAAACATTTAATTTAAAAAGGCCTTTCAAAAAAAAGACCAATGTTTCCATTATGCAAAACAAACTTATGCATAACAATGGCCACCATCATGTGACGATAAAGAAAAACTTGCAGAATAATCGTGAACCAAAGCAAATCAACAAAGGATGAATATTTATATTTACATCACCAAGAGCAATCAAGTCGGAAAGCTGGGGCAGTGATGCATGGAGATATTTTGGAAGGCAGAGCACGAGTTACCGTTTCTCTCTCTCTCTCTCTCTCTCTCTCTCTCTCTCTCTCTCTCTCTCTCTCTCTCTCTCTTTATTTTCAAATTAGGTCTTCTAGTACACTCAAATGCAAACGGTTTGCGAGAACAAAATTGACTGACAAGGGACATTCACATTTGCATTCTTGTGATGTAAATATTGCCAGGTTTATGTTATGTTGATATGTTTGATGTTGTGATAATTTGTCTGATGTTGTGATAATATGCCTGATGTTGTGGTAATTTGTCTAATGTTGTGGTAATTTGTCTGATGTTTTGATAGTATGTCTGATGTGATAATATGTCTGATGTTGATCATTTGTATGATGTGATGATATGTCTGATGTTGATAATATGTCTGGTGTTGTGATAATTTGTTTGATGTGATAATTTGTTTGACGGTGTGATGATTTGTCTCATATGATATGTCTAATGTGATCCTTTGTCTGATGTTATAATTTATCTGATGTGATAATTTGTCTGATGCAATAATTTGGTTTTGTTTTAATAATATGTTTGATGTTGTTATAATTTGTCTGATGTGATAAATTGTCTGCTGTGATAATATGTCTGATGTTGTGATAATATGCCTGAGCTGACAGTATGACTGATGTTGTAATAATTTCTCTAAGGTTGGGTAAGTATTTTGCACAGAGAGCTCATCCTAAATTCAGTAGGTAAACCGATGAACTTTACAGAGAAAATCACAATAATATATATATAAGTAAATCATGTTTGATACGCAGGTACATTCATATGAATTGTGTGATGGACCCCAAACATCTCCTTAGACATTGACTCTCGTCTCATCGAAGAAATCAGCAGTAATTTATTTTAATTTATTTATACTTGTGTAGTTCTTTATTAGTTTAAGATCACACCTTTTCTCATTTATCTTATTTGCTAAGTACCATGTGTCCTAAATATGAGATGAGTGACATTATAGTCTATTTTTTTCGTAGCTGACAGTAAATATTCACAGCTGATATCATTGTTACCTGTGATGTGTGTCTGGCTGCGTAAACAGCCAATCAAGATCAGCTTCAGTGATATCGGCTGTAGATTTTTACCGTCAGCTGGTATCCTGAAATAAGTGGCTCGTTCATTCATTCATAGAAAAGAATGTAACATTATTATAGGTAACTCTGATATTGGCTGTTTCTCTCTCTTTGACTCATGTGAGACTGAATTTTATCTCTCTCTCTCTCTCTCTCTCTCTCTCTCTCTCTCTCTGATCGCTTTTGTACATTACACTGCTGTTTAAAATCTCTCTCTCTCTCTCTCTCTCTCTCTCTCTCTCTCTCTCTCTCTCTCTCTGACCACTTTTATACATTACACACTGCTGTTTGAAAATCTCTCTCTCTCTCTCTCTCTCTCTCTCTCTCGTTCAGTCAACTTTTTTGGATTCTTCCTTGTCAATATCGAGTTAAACTGTTTATTAGTATTTTTCCTTTGAGTACATTCTTTGAAGGTAACCCGTTTGGCATTTCATTCAGACGTCATTTAATAATTATTCAGACGGACAGAGAAATCAGACGCACTTCAGGAGAAGGCAAATGAAGACGAAGGAATCACGTGACTTCGTGACGTCCTTGGCCTCCGTCCAAACCGGCCGAAATATGTGTTTCTTTTTAAAAGTGTCTTAAAGGACGATCAGGCTTCGGGAGACTCTTGGCTCCGGCTGAATCTCTCTCTCTCTCTCTCTCTCTCTCTCTCTCTCTCTCTCTCTCTCTCTCTCTCTCTCTCTCTCTCTCTCAGGAAGCGTCATTTAGAATTGTAGAAACAGCAAGAGCTATTCGTGAAATCTCCCTGAGTTTGACTCATTTCAGAGCATTTTGGCTTTCTGGCCCTGTTGTGACCCATTGCCTCTGGCTCCGGGTGAATCTCTCTCTCTCTCTCTCTCTCTCTCTCTCTCTCTCTCTCTCTCTCTCTCTCTCTCCATGTCTTTTGTGTAAGTGAACGTTATCTAGAATTGTAAAAACAAAAAGGACCATTTGTATAATCTTCCTGGCCCTGTTGTGACTCATTGCCCTCTCTCTCTCTCTCTCTCTCTCTCTCTCTCTCTCTCTCTCTCTCTCTCTCTCTCTCTCTACGTCTTTTGTATTAGTAAATGTCATGTAGAATTTTAAAGACAACAAGGACTATTTGTATATTCTCCCAGGGTTTAATTCATTTCGGAGCTTATTGGCTTTTGGCTTTCGGGCCCCCTTGTGACCCATTGCCTTTGGCTCCGGATTGCTGGAGGCTTTGATGCACGATTCAGTAAAGATTGGTATTTTGTAGCTTGTTCCCTGAATAGACTCGTGACTTCTGCATGTGCATTTAATCATTGATGCGCCCTGTGGGCAAATTCATGTTGTTTTAGTCTCTCTCAGTTCCTTGTTGGACGGGTCGGTATAGTTCTCGGCTAGCACTCTGCTGGGCCTGCGTTCGATTCTCCAGCCGGCCAATGAAGAATTGGAGGAATTTATTTGTGGTGAAAGAAATTAATTTCTCGGTACAATGTGGTTCGGATTCCACAGTAAGCTGTAGGTCCCGTTGCTAGGTAACCACTTGGTTCTTAGCCACGTAAAATAAGTCTAATCCCTCGGGCCAGCCCTCTCTAGGAGAGCTGTTAATCAGCTCAGTGGTCTGGTTAAACTAAGGTATACTTAACTTTAGTCTCTCTCTCTCTCAAACACACACATATGTGTGTATACGTATGTGTATATACATTTACATATGTATATATAAGCATATATATAAGTTGTGGATATTCCTTAGAGAAGGGGACCTGTGGTAATATTAACCGATTTTTTACGTCTCACAAATATAATCATTGATATATGAACTCATCAAAGAATGGAATTCCCAGTGGAATTCCCAGAATTATGTTTGCGGACTTGTATATTAATAGACGTTACGTTTAATAATTATGGTCATATCGCTTATCTAGCTTTGCACGCAAATGACTGATCAGGCACAGTACATTTTAGGATGAACTTACCAAGCAATGTATTTTAACAACTAGCTCATGACTGACTGCCGTCTTTTTGGGAGAATGTGTTTTTCGAAAGAGTTTTTAGATTCTAATATATTTCAAATGAGGCTGTTGTCTATTGAGTTGGACAATCTTTTGAAATGTAGTCATATATGATCTATTTTGAATTGTGCAGTAAATTTAGGAGAATGTGTTTTTCGAAAGAGTTTTTAGATTCTAATATATTTCAAATGATTCTGTTGTCTATTGAGTTGGACAGTCTTTTGCAGTGTAGTCATATATAATCTATTTTGAATTGTTCTGTTGCCTATTGGTAAATTTGAAATGTAGTCATCGCGATGAATGATCGTGCAAACCATTTTCATCCTGTTTGTTCTCCTTGTTTATAACTGCCGAGTCTTCCCTACCTTTTAATGCAGCAATTGTTTTAAAACATTTATTTACGCTATTCAGGAAAACCGCAGAATAAACTCCTGAGTTTATTCTGCTGTTTGCTTGAAAAGCGTTACGATAAAGTTACTTAACGCATACCAAATAACGTGTCCTTGAAGCAGTGTGTTGGTCATCTCTCTCTCTCTCTCTCTCTCTCTCTCTCTCTCTCTCTCTCTCTCTCTCTCTCTCTCTCTCTCCAACGCCTGTAGTCTTATTACTAGCAATGAGAGATAATCCAGAAGACCATTGAGCTTTTATGTGTTTATTTATTCACACCAGCTCCTCATTTAGGGACCTAATCCTTTTTCAAAGATTTTATGGAAAACAAGACTTAGAAGTTTATTCACAAAAGTAGATACTCTTGTATTTGAGTTTAAGTTACACTTGATATCTCCACGACACTTTTTAAATATAACTGAATGTTTAAATATTATGACGTGATGATGAAGAAATATCGAACATTCAATATAGTGCATTTGGCTTAAAACTGAAAAATAGAATATCGAAAAAAAGGTGAAAACATCGATCAAAAGAGTTCTCAACATTCTTAGCAAGAACGAGAAAAAGTTACAGCGAAACAACCAGGAATTCGTTGCGTGAAATCTGCAAAGGATCGTCAAGCAATTTGCGATTTGCAGACTTATGAAGGCAAATGACTTCATCAAAGAAACTGTTCTCTCTTGTCTTGGCCTTCTCCCCCCCCCTCTGTATCCCCTCCCCCCACCCTCCTCCCGCTTCTCCTTTCTCATGTGTTAGAAGAACGGGGTTGGTGGGGGGTGGGGGAGGGGGAAGGTTCAGTATTGACATCCGTTAATTTGTTTCGGGTCAGAGTTGGGTGGAAAATCGATCTGGCTTTTAAAGACCGAAATCTTCTTGCTGGAAATAATCCTGAAATATTTATTTTTAAAGAATAGCTTATGAAAAAAATCGAATATGCGTTAGTTCTTATACTTACTTATTCTCTTGGGTCCCCGGTCCTCATTTGGACCCATACCCGCTCAGGACAAATTCCATTTATAGTCACTGAGCTTTGGGGTGAGATTGTCAGGCATGTGAGCTTGTGTGTCAGCAAAGTGTAAATTTCGTCGTGGTCACCCATCCAATTAATGTCTTCACCCGATGTTGCGAGCATGTTTCTGACTGCCATTTATCGGGAATTTCAGTCAGTGTTGAATTGAGGGAATGCGGTATGGGTTACTACAGTTATAACCATTAAATAAGCCGATCAATCAGTTGTGGTTTTAGAGCCAGCCAACGTCTTGAGTAGACATTGTTGAAATATTATTTTTTTCATGGAAGTCCAAATGAAGAGCAGTTGGGTCTGCTCAGTCTTTACTTACTCCCTCGTGAAGGCTCTGCAGCAGGTTGGTTGTTTTTCGTTGTATATTGACCACTTTCATATTCTGAAAGTAACTCATTTGTGCACTGATATATATAGTTTTTTAATTTATTATTTGCTTAATTGTTAGCAGGCATAATGAAAAGAAATTCCAGTTACGAAGATTTATGAAATTATAAGTGTTATTGTGTTATGTCATATATATATATAAACACACATATATATGTATATATATACAGTATGTATATATGTATATAAAAATATATATATATGTGTATGTGTAAATATATTTATATAAATGTATATTTGTATTCCCATTTATATGACTGCTGGAGTTGAAATGCTCATTTGATATCCAACTGGACCGTACTGCGCAGTACTTGCCAAGTCCGTACACGCAGAGATATTCCTCCCATCTCCCAATATGCAACAAAAGCTGCAATGTCCAGTTTGCCGGTAACCGAATATCCTCGGGTTACAGTTTTATGTGTATCGATGTTCCTTATAGCGCCTTATCTCGTTCGCTCAGTACTCCGTAAAAGAAAGCTGAAAAGGGGAAAGCGAAACTAATAAGAGGCGAAACGGCCGTAACCGAGGTATCTGGGTACGAGTTAAAGGTGCTTGGTACGAAAGGGCGTCACTCCGCTACTCTCTCTAGAAAGACGACGTTGGTGGAGGTTAGGAGCGGACGCTGATCGAATGTGGGCATTTGGCAAGCCTTGGCCGTCTCCGTTCCTTTTTTATTATTATTATTATTATTATTATTATTATTATTATTATTATTGTTGTTGTTGTTGTTGTTGGTGAAGAAATCCACAGTTGTGTAAATGTAACAAACGAGAGAAGGAGAATCAAGCAGGTTCTCGAAAACTCTCTTATATATATATATATATATATATATATATATATATATATATATATATATATATATATATATATATATATTTACATTTACACTGTGGATTACTTCACCATTTTAGTGACAAGCTATTATTATTATTATTATTATTATTATTATTATTATTATTATTATTATTATTATTATTATTATTATTATTATTATTATTATTATTATTATTCAGAAGATGTTTATCTTATTATTTTGCTTGGTCTTAATATTATTTGATATTTCATTAAATAGTTCATTCTCTTTACTGTTTTAAGTGGACGGCGAATGCGGAATAGTTCATTGTCTTCACGATTTTAAGTTGGACAGCGAAAGCACATTCACCTTTGACTATTTTGATGTCTGTCAGTTCGTTCACAAGGTATCTGAAAAAAGCTGTCAGTGGATTTCAACGAAATATTGTAGAGGGATGAGCTATGGGCCATTGATGAGTCGATTAGATTTTGGAAGAGATCCAGAGTCGAACGTAGACTAATATTTGGTATTTCGTCTCTTTCAAATATTATTTAGGAATGAGTAGATATGAATTTGAATCTAGACCCATATTTAGTATCTCTTATATTTTCAGTATTGTTGGAAATAGCATTACCCACTTCGTTGCCAAAGCTTCCACGCACACACACACACACACACAGAGAGAGAGAGAGAGAGAGAGAGAGGTTGCCGTTAAGTCTTGCTGCGAGAACAGTATGTTCAGTAAGATTGCGTGTTCGGAGGAAATGAAGTGATTTCCACTGAATGTTAAGGAAGTTTATTTTGCGCTAAGGTTACGATTTACTTTCTGCCTTTAGTATCTCTCTCTCTCTCTCTCTCTCTCTCTCTCTCTCTCTCTCTCTCTCTATTTTAGAAAAATAATTTGCGCCATATATGTTGTTTCAAGTTGCGATATTGAAAATTTTTATTTGTGTCCAAATTTTCTGTTTTAATTAATTAATTTATTATATATATGTATTATTTATGTGTTGTGTGTTATTATCTACTTATGTATTATTCATGTATATACTTATTTATTTCTTTCTCAAATCCTTCGGTATTATTCTAACTTGTCTGTATATTGTAAGGAAGAAACCTAGTTTCCGATTAAGGTTGATTTCTTACGTTACTTGTTAATCTATTACTTTTCTGGAGCATAAAAGCCAATACTGCCGCTAGCACCAGATCCCTCCATATAGTGGCATTTTGCGTCATCAGTTACGTCCACTTCATGTAGACGCCAGGGAACCAAATCAATTTGGCCCTAAATCATTTCGGCCACAATGTAAAGTTACGTTA
>NC_089761.1:40916772-40934272 GCF_040412425.1 Macrobrachium rosenbergii | reverse complement strand
GAGTTTCCGTACTTTTTACTGAATCATGAATAACGTCTCCGTTGATTTTGCCATTTTAATGAGTGCGTCACTAGCCGAGTTAGTGAAGTGATTTGTTGTTAAACGCCGCAGTTAAATTTAGCATTATTTCATTTGAACCAGAGAAATAATATTCATAATTAACTGCCTTAACAGATGGATTGAACTCACTGTTAACATGAAAGACTGCAAAATTATTTTACCATTCTGATTATAGTTGATAGCTTGTTAACATACCATTTTGCAGAAACATGTTGGCAACTCAATTCGTAATTAAATTCCTGAGATGTATGCTAGTATTGCACCAGCCCCGATTTTGTTTGCCATCCCCCTAGGTTAGGTTAGGTTAGGTTACCTTGGGTTAGATCAGCCTCCCGAGGGTACTTTGGGTGTGGAAAACATAACGAGATTGTTTTCAAGAAAATTGTATAGTTTTTAGGATACGACGTCCCGCTTTTTTCAGGGAACGGTCCCGGTACTTGGTTGCATCTCGGGGAAATGCGTCCTGTAATAAGGGTTATGTATTGACCAGGTAATTCCTGTCATGTACGATTATAGAATGACTGTCCCAAAAGTTCTAATGTTATATGTGAGACTAGATAACTCACAGTATGTCGTGACGATTGAAACAGAGATACATGTGTGGTAAGTTAGCCAGGAATAGTTACATCCGAAATAAAAATTAATTGTAATTAAATATTTAATGTTTATTAATATTTATTTATTTGATGAATTAACGTGCGGTATCCGGTACAATGGGAGTCATTGCTCGTTGATTACCACATTAAAGAGAATTAAACAGGCCAGCTTAGAGGTCAAGGTATAGATTGCATTATTCTTATGTGAAACAAATGAAAACTGCGCCGAAGGTTCTTCAGGGCAGTCGAGTTCCCTGTACAGCATACAATCAAGGCCACCGAAAATAGATCTATCTTCCGGTGGTCTCGTATAATGCTGTATGAGCCGCGGCCCGGTGGTGGCCTATATTACACCGTTGCCAGTGCACGATTATGGCTAACTTTAACCTCATATAAAATGAAAACTACTTAGGCTAGAGGGCTGCAATTTGGTATGTTTGATGATTGGAGGGTGGATGATCAACATACCAATTTGCAGCCCTCTGACCTCAGTAGTTTTTAAGATCTGAGGGCGGACAGAAAAAGTGCGGACATAAAAAAGTGCGGACAGAATAAATTGCGGACGGACAGACAAAGCCGGCACAATAGTTTTCTTTTACAGCAAACTAAAACGAGAAAGACTGACTGAACAAGGGGTTCGTATAATGTAAATAACGAAGAGAGTATAAAATAAATAACGGAGGAGAAAGATATTTAAACTGAACATTTAACGAAGCAGTTTCACAACGACCGCAGTAATTGCAGGTCGATTGAGCAAGCATCCGGGAAATGCATGAGTAAATTGTGCTTTTACGCCGCTGCGGAGATTTTCATTATTAACAGCTCAAGTGGGCTACTCTTTTTCGTGTTTGGCCAACGCCATTTCAAAGTTCAGTGGGCCGCCCGGCCAGCCTCGAAGAGTTCAAAACTTGCTCTTTTTCACGCTTGACCTGCTCTCTCTCTCTCTCTCTCTCTCTCTCTCTCTCTCTCTCTCTCTCTCTCTCTTTTCTCAGGTTTCTTTTATGCGTTTCCTGCAAATAATAATAAACGAATTCTTCGTAATCAGGGTTTTAAAAGAAAGGGAATTTCTCTCTCTCTCTCTCTCTCTCTCTCTCTCTCTCTCTCTCTCTCTCTCTCTCTCTCTCTCTCTCAGGCTTCTTTTATGCGTTTCCTTCAAATAATGATAAATGAATTCTTCTGTAATGAGGGTTTTAAAGAAAGGGAATTTCTCTCTCTTCTCTCTCTCTCTCTCTCTCTCTCTCTCTCTCTCTCTCTCTCTCTCTCTCTCTCTCTCTCTCAGGCTTCTTTTATGCGTTTCCTTCAAATAATGATAAATGAATTCTTCGTAATGAGGGTTTTAAAAGAAAGGAATTTCTCTCTCTCTCTCTCTCTCTCTCTCTCTCTCTCTCTCTCTCTCTCTCTCTCTCTCTCTCTCAGGCTTCTTTTATGCGTTTCCTGCAAATAAATATAAACGAATTCTTCGTAATCAGGGTTTTAAAAGAAAGGGATTTTTCTCTCTCTCTCTCTCTCTCTCTGTCAGGCTTCTTTTATGCGTTTCCTGCAAATAATAATAAACGAATTCTTCGTAATCAGGGTTTTAAAAGAAAGGGAATTTCTCTCTCTCTCTCTCTCTCTCTCTCTCTCTCTCTCTCTCTCTCTCTCTCTCTCTCAGGCTTCTTTTATGCGTTTCCTGCAAATAATAATAAACGAATTCTTCGTAATGAGGGTTTTAAAAGAAAGGGAATTCTCTCTCTCTCTCTCTCTCTCTCTCTCTCTCTCTCTCTCTCTCTCTCTCTCTCTCTCTCTCTCTCTGCTTTTCTAACTTAATTTATTATCTTTGTAAATTTGGTGATTCCTTGTAATGTTCTTGATATTATCAGTGACTGGAAAAAGTCGTTTTCTTTTTCTATTTTTTTAAGAGATGAATAAAATGGCGGAGTCGTTGTCAGATTAATTTTTAGATATATCCTTATTAAAAATCTTTATCGAATGCAGGAAGGAACTTCTTTAAGAGCATAACATCCATTTCGTTCTATCTTTTTGACGCTGTTCATATGCATACGTAGTTTTCCATCAAATAGAATATTTTACTTTTGAAAGCTCTATCACTTAGATGTTTTCCGGCAACTGTCAGCATCTTAATGTAAACTATTTTATTTCTGAAGGCTGTATCACTGAAGTATATTCCGGCGTCTATCAGCGTCTTAATTACAAACTTTCCAGTAAATCGATAATATTTTCCAGATATTGATAGGTAATACAAGTCGCGGCTTCGCAGTGATGACGTCACACCTTTTTGAATATGCTTGACTGCAATTTGCCACCAATACTGGGTCTCTGGTGAGGACTTAGGGCTTAAGACGTAGGACTTACGCCTTATTTCATGTCTTTCCGAAATCCCATGGACTTTCACTGAGCAGTTCCAGCCGGAACGAAGCTTTTTTTTTTTTGTCGACTTTTTCCTTTTTTTGTTGACTTTTTTCCTTTTTTGTCGACTTTTTTTCATAGTGTTTTTGTCGACTTTTTCCATTTTTTGTCGACTTGTTATTTCAGACGGTGCTATAATTCAGTGTGCCTGATTGTTACCTTGCACCATCCATTGTCTTCTCGCAACAAGAGGAGAGAACTTCCAGACGTTTAGTCCTTGTCGGTATTCACAGGAACATGTTGGCAGATGATAGTGTAGACTTTGCACTACAGCCTTGTAAATCTTCAAAGAAAATGGCAGGTGTTGGTTTAACCTTGGAGGGATTTTTTGGGGGATTTTTTTTTTTGACATGCACGTAGTTGTGACGTTCTCAGTATTAGTAGCAGTAATAGTAATAGTTAAACACAGAAAAGCATTCACGATTTTACTTGATCTGTTAGCATTTACAACTGTCTAGATTGCGCAGTCACAACCAGAGAGAGAGAGAGAGAGAATTACGCTCCGGTTCAATTAGTGTTAGTAAAAGTACTATTAAGATTGCATTTACTTGTAAGCTTGGAGAGAGAAAGAGTACCTCAGAGAGAGAGAGAGAGAGAGAGAGAGAGAGAGAGAGAGAGAGAGAGAGAGAGAGAGAATGACGTTTCAGTTCTACTAATATTAGTTAAAGCACTACTAGAACTACATTTACTTCTAAGCATGGATAAAGAGTGCCTCAGAGAAAGAGAGAGATAATTAGGTAAAGTACTACTAAATTAAATTTACTCGTAAGCAAGGAGAAAGAAGAAGTACCTGTGATGATTTTTGAAGAGAATTTGTCCCGTAAAGGGCTAGTGCCGTCAGTTTGCCTCAGCGGTGCACTGCAGGCAATTACTAAAGGGTGCTTGTGGCGTCCCTTCGACTCATAACTGCAACCACTTTTCAGCCTTTTACTTTAGCCCAAAACCACTTACTTTCTTCATTCTTGCTATCCAACCTCTCTAACTTTACTTCTTAGCCAGCTGTCGGGTTTCTACCAGATCCTTTTGCTTCATCTCCTTTATTTTTTGGATCTTATTTTGCTGTTCAACCACTCCAACTCCATCTTTTATTGGTTTAGGCAGAGAATGTCCGAAAGTGCCCAGTGCTTGGCTTGACAGCCTAAATTTCATTAAATCAAATCGGCTCATATAAAGTGAATTATAGATTACATTCTGGGTTGTCTTGTTTCTTGAACTTTTGCATACACCGGTTTAGGAGTAAAGTTTCTCTCTCTCTCTCTCTCTCTCTCTCTCTCTCTCTCTCTCTCTCTCTCTCTGATTACTTGCATACATTGCACTGCTATCTGAAAACTCTCTCTCTCTCTCTCTCTCTCTCTCTCTCTCTCTCTCTCTCTCTCTCTCTCTCTTCTCTGATTACTTGTATACATTGCACTGCTATTTGAAAATTATCTCTCTCTCTCTCTCTCTCTCTCTCTCTCTCTCTCTCTCTCTCTCTCTGATTACTTGTATACATTGCACTGCTATTTGAAAATCTCTCTCTCTCTCTCTCTCTCTCTCTCTCTCTCTCTCTCTCTCTCTCTCTCTCTCTCTCTCTGTCCAATTCCGTTTCTGTTCCTTGTTGGCAACAGCCCGTGTGAGGAAGTCTTTGGAAACTCAGCCGAGTGTCAGTCGCCTCATTCATGGCGAAACGAGAGACATAATTACTTGACGCCTTAATAAATGCTTTGGGTTAGAATATTTCACAGTGATTAATTAACCACAGTTTAAATTTGGTTACATGCTTGGTTTCTAAAATAAAATTCTTATTTTAGATAAAGATTTTGATGCAGGGTAGTGGTGATGTCGTTTTTTGTAAGTTATATTTCTCTCTCTCTCTCTCTCTCTCTCTCTCTCTCTCTCTCTCTCTCTCTCTCTCTCTCTCTTAGTTCTCTTAGGTTCGATGAAGGACCATCGATAACAATTATCTCCGTAATTGCTGTTCGTAAGTCATGTTTTTCTCTTCCTCTCATTATCTTTGTCTCCTTGATTTAGCCGAGCATAATCTTCATTAATCCTTCTTCATTATTATTGCTGCCATTCTTATCTTTCCTCCTCCTCCTCCTCCTCCTCCTCCTCCTCCTCCTCCTCCTCCTCCTCCTCCTCCTCCTCCTCCTCCTCCTCCTCCTCCTCCTCCTTTTGTTCCTTCCAGTACCATCCTCAAATCCTCCTCCTCCATCAATTTCCTCCCCCCCTCCCTCCTTTTGTTCCTTCTCCTCCTCCTCCTCCACATTTTCCCCCCACGAATTTCTTCCTCCTCCCTCCTTCTTTTGTTCCTTCCACACCCATCCTCAACTCTCTCCCACCTTCCCCTCCTCACGTTCCTCCTCCTCTTCCTCTTCCTATTCATCTTCCTCTCCTATTCCTCTTCCTCCTACTCTTCTTCTTCTTCGCGTTCCCCCCCTCCCCCTACTCTTCTTCTTCTCCTCCTCTTTCCCCTCCTCCTCCTCCTCGTCTTCTTCTTCTTCTTCCCCTCCTAATTCCTCTCCTCCTCCTCCTCCTCGTCTTCTCTTCTTCTTCTTCTTCCACTTCTTCTTCTTCTTCACCCGCCTCACTCAGTCGTGCAGCCTTACACTCTGCAACGTCTCTCGCCGCCTCCCAGACCTAAAACCTTTCGCACAAACCCAGGTCAAAGGTCACCGCGGCGAAAGGGAAAGGGAACGGCACCCAGCGGGGCGAGGAACCGGAAGTCATTTCGGGGTCTGAACCAAGAGTCGTGAGTTTATTAGTGTATGAGGGAAGCGCGCGAGAGGGAAAGGTTTAAAACTGTCAGGTGATGAATAGGAAGGTGAAAATATACTGTACTTTCGGTGACGGGTTTTATATATCGGGGTTTTTGTAATGTGTGACTTCTTTGGGGCTTTATCATTGGGATGCTGTGAAGCTTTGGTATTTCTTTGATGCTTTAAGTGTATAGATAAATCACAAGCGCGCGCGCGCGTACACACGCACACACACATACATATGTGTGCGTGTCTGTGTATGTGTGTGTCACCCATCGCTTAGTCTCATAAGGTAGATGACTCCATAGTCTTTGGAATGAGGGTGTCACCCCGTTAGTTACCTGTATGTAAAAGACGCTCTCTCTCTCTCTCTCTCTCTCTCTCTCTCTCTCTCTCTCTCTCTCTCTCTCTATATATATATATATATATATATATATATATATATATATATATATATATATATATATATATATATATAATATGTAGCATCTACTGTTTGGACACGCTAGTCACTACAAAGCCTTGAGATCCAAGTGCAAGAATTATGAAGAATTTGTGATGTCCGGCGGTGGGAAACGAACCCGGGTCCCCTAATCAGAACGAGGTACCATTGTCGACCTCGTGGTCAGGTCGACAATAGTACCTCGTTCTGATTAGGGACCCGGGTTCGTTTCCCGCTACTGGACATCAGAATTTTTTCATACTTTTTGCACTTGGATCTTAAGGCTTTTATAGTGACAAGCGTATCCAAAAAAACGCGAAGAATTCGAGAAAGTTAAGAGGGCAGTGTGGCTATTACAGTTACATATATATTATATATATATATATATATATATATATATATATATATATATATATATATATATATATATATATATATATATATATATATATATATATATATATATATATATATATATATATATATATATATATATATATATATATATATATATATATATATATATATATATATATATATATATATATATATATATATATATATATATATAATGTAGTGCATGCAAAGGCACATTTGCATGCAGTTTAGTTTGTTTGTAGCTTATTTGTTTATTAAAACATGTGTCGTTCCAGTTTTTAATCAAAGGGTTTGTTTGTTGTTTAGATTTCATTACTCCACTTCAAATCTTCAAAGGCGTATCTGTGTTGGGATTGTTGCATCCACAAATTGAACGAAAATATGACAACTAAGTTTATGGAATTACTGAATTGTTACAGTTAGATTTGATTACCGTTATATAATCTTCATGGTAATAATAATAATAATAATAATAATAATAATAATAATAATAATAATAATAATAATAATGCTTAGAAATTCACAAAATCGTGATAACCTTACGTAATAAAAATCCACGATTATATAAATGAATTACATTCATATGTATATTAATACAATTAATTTATATAATTGTGGATTTTTATTACATAATAATAATAATAATAATAATAATAATAATAATAATAATAGTAATAATATTATGATACTTCAGTAACGCAACTATATGATAAGTGATTTCTTTTCCTTTAGTTTTCTGTAAAAGAAAACTATTCAGATGGCTTTGTCTGTTATGTTGATCATCCACCTTCCAATCATGAAACATACCAAATTGCAGCCCTCAAGCCTCAGTATTTTCATTTGATTTAAGGTCAAAGTAAGCCATGATCGTGCTTCTGGCAACGCAACAACACAGGCCACCACGGCCGGCTGTACAGAAAACTCGATTGCGCCGAAGAATCTTCGGCGCATTTTCTACTACGTACAGTTGTAAAGAGAAATGAGTCATAAAACAAAAACCTAGTTAGATAAAAAGAAAAAAAAAATATTTGAGTACGCGTTAACCGCAGCGAGACTTTTTTTTTTTTTACACCACAATAGACATCTTCCATTTCATCCCACCGAGGTTTCGAAACCGGAAACAATGCGTTTGTTGTGATGCCAGTTAGTGACCTTTGACCTCCGTAAAAAAAAATAAAGTCCTGATTTTTTTTTCTTCTTTCTTTCTCGGGGGAATCATGGGTCGCCGTTATGCAATGCGACTCTTTCCGAAGCCTCGATGCTAAACCAAGACATTCTCTCTCTCTCTCTCTCTCTCTCTCTCTCTCTCTCTCTCTCTCTCTCTCTCTCTCTCTCTCTGTGTGGGTTGTCTCGGTCACGCTTCGAGGGAAATCCCTCACGACATTTGAGATGCTTGGGCATATGGTGGTTTCTCCGAAAAGCCAGTAGATGTTAGCTTACTTTGAGAAATGTATGTGTGTGTGTGTGTGTGTGTGTGTGTGAGAGAGAGAGAGAGAGAGGGATTAAACATCACGATAATTAACGCGCTATGACCATAAAATATGGGTATAGCCACGTAGAAAAAAATGAAAAATTGGTATTGACTTCATTAGATTTACAATCTGTACGTGCATACGTACGTATATATATATATATATATATATATATATATATATATATATATATATATATATATATATATATATATATATATATATATATATATATATATATATATATATATATTCTTACAGTATATAAAAGTTTTTTCTTCTTGTAAATTTCCGTGTTTACGACATTCATTTTTTCTAACCAACAGTGAAGCTATTTGAGGAAACTAGGAAAAAATTGAATTCAGACTATTCTCTCTACTGTTGCCGTTAAATGTAGCAAGAAGGCAAAATTTTCACTATTTATTATTGTAATGATTTCTCTCTTCTCTCTCTCTCTCTCTCTCTCTCTCTCTCTCTCTCTCTCTCTCGTTTAAAACTGACCCACCGTGAAACGTAAACTTGAAATCGAAGCGTCCAAAAATAGAAGGCGGCACTAACAAAGAGTCTCCCAAAAATAAGGTTAATAATCTTTTATCAAGAATAGCTCTACTCCCTCTTTCCCCTCCCACCCCCACCCACGCATCTCCAGCCTCCCCCCCACCCTCCCATTATTTGCCCCCTCCCCTCACGGCACCAGTCCCACTTTCATCATTGCAAATTATGCGGATTGCATCGGGGAAAATTTTTAATTGGACATTAAAATGAGATGTATTGCTCTAATTATCGTGTCGGGGAGACTGAGATGTATTTTGATTGTTTCCATCGTGTGAATTAGTGTCGCAATTAGAGCGAAATTAGCGTGAATGGCCGTGCTTTCAGGAATTAGAGAAGGGTTGTATTTGATAGGCATACGTAACTTTTTTTAAGCTTGGCTCTCCCGTAGCTTAAACTGTGAAATTAGCGTCGTTTGTTACTTAAAAGCGAGTGATTATTGTGAAGAATTACTTTTTCTTTTTTTTTAAATGGGTTTTTATGTTTACGTCGTTAGATAAAGATAATTTTTTTAAAATCAGATTTCACCAGATTTTATATGTTTCCAGATTGCATTGTTTCTCTGTGTTATTCCTTTTCTTTAATATTTTACTTCTGTTTTATGCTTACTTTGATAATTCTTTACTAACTTTCTCTCTCTCTCTCTCTCTCTCTCTCTCTCTCTCTCTCTCTCTCTCTCACACACACACACACACACACACACACACACACACACACACACACATTCTTTACTAACTTTCTCTCTCTCTCTCTCTCTCTCTCTCTCTCTCTCTCTCTCTCTCTCACACACACACACACACACACACACACACACACACACACACACACACACACACACAGTTACTGCCACCCAGCAACTGTGTAGAAGAATTAATTCTGCAGTTCTCATCAACTGTTATCTTAAGTAATATTTTTAGCAGCAGATGCATATTTAAGCGACGCTAATTGCCCTGCACGTCATAATTACGCCGGGACAGCATTCTTAATGATCTGAGTAAGACTTAAAATGTGTTGTTTCAATTTTATGATGATTTAAAGTTTTCATCGCATATTAGGGATTTTACTTGTTTGTCTCTCGAAGTTTGTTACTTCATATTTTTTAAAGATGTCCTTTTTACTTACTTTGGGAAGAGAATTGTTATTTCATAATCAATCAGTCATAATAGAGTTTTTTAGAAGTTGTTTTTTTTCTTATTTAGAATAAGGAGTTTTTAAGCCACTCATGCTGTGTATGTTTTGAGAAAGGTGAAAACAATGACATTACGAGATTCACTTTATATTAGTAATTGCTTCTATCAACGAGGCAACATATTGATTAATTAATTAACTTCGTTGATTGGTAAGTGGCTTAGAGAACACTATCGATTTATCCTTCCCAGCGGTGCTTCCATCAAATTGAATCGTTCAAATTCAGAGTAGAAATAAAGAAATAACGAAAAGAAAATAAAATTTCACGATGAGCATGAAATCTGAAAGAAGAGTGAAATGGAGGAAGCAATAATCTCCTTTACGAAAACCACAAGTTCAAGAAATAACATTTGAAAATTTTTTTTTTTATTGCGTGTGTTCGTTAGTAATAATTCTGTTTTGGTGCGTGGTTTCATCATGACAGCGAAAATGCTCTCATTCACGACTGTATTACGGAGTTCCAATGTTACCAGTTCTGCTTTGAACATCCTACATCGATGTAAATGATCGTGGATGTTGCGACGCCATTTTTTAAAATTAAATCAGTCAGTAACTATTATCATTAAGCCAGATGGGTTTTGATTCTGATATGACATTTTAAGGCAGCCGCAGATTATTATTATTATTATTATTATTATTATTATTATTATTATTATTATTATTATTATTATTATTATGGGTTTCATCTTCCAGTTCATATGATGCGAATGATACGGAAAAGGAAGGACATCGTACATAAATTATAAGAATGTGGGAGTCGATCTAATCTTTGTTATTTTGTCACTGTCGTCACAAGTAGCGGGCGATAATCCCTTATCAGTAACTGCTGGGAACAACTGGCTCTTTTATGAGGAACTGATAAGAGCTAATGACGCCCTTGACTTCAAGTGCCGAGGATTATCTTGTAGACGCAGTGTCCCCAAAGTACCTCATGCAAGTTCGTGTGGCGTAAAGAATCTATCTATCTCTATATTATATATATATATATATATATATATATATATATATATATATATATAGTGTGTGTGTGTGTGTGTATGTATGTATGTATGTATGTATAAAATCTACTGGTTAATTTTTACTGAATACGTATATAATTGTGATAACCACAATGTTATCTGAACTTCCTGAAGAGTGCATTGTGTTTGTTACTATATATATATATATATATATATATATATATATATATATATATATATATATATATATATATATATATATATACATATATATTTATATATATAGAATATATATACATACAAACATATAGACATACATACACACTCATACACTTAAAAGGTCATTTGAAAATTTGGCATCTACACTTATACTTGCACATACATGTGCACTGGACAGAATATTAGAAATATTAACGAAATACGTCAAGTTTTAAATCACGTGTCCAGAATAATCGCTGTTGTCATGCCAAAGAAAATGACCCATTCCTTTTAATTGAAGCGAAATAAAGATTTCACGTAATGAGAACGACATTCGTCGCCATCATAACCTTTATGTGGTTCCTCCCTAAATGTGATACTACCACGCCCCGGGTCTCCGTTGGCGGGCGTGAGTCTGTTTTTATTGCGGCGTTCAGAATTAATACACTTAGCTGTTTAGGTCACAACATCTCGTGAATGGGCGGTTAATGGCGTAATTGCGAAGCATGGGCGAACCCACACCAATTTGGTATGATGCAAGTTGTCTGCGAAATTGCTCCCGGGCTGGAAGATTTAAGTTCGAGCTGAATGTTTCTGCGGCGGCGAAAGCGTCGCTTCTTCTTCTTCTTCTTCAGGAGTTGAGATCGTAAACCAGGGCGTTTTATTGTTGTTGTGGGAGGAAGATTGGACATGTTTTTTCTTTGTGACCGTTGACAAACAGAGTTATTATTATTTTGCTTTTTTTATTTTTTATTTATTTTGGGAGGGGGTGCAGGTGGTGCCAAGATGAGGATGGTCATGATCCTTTTTCCAGAGTTCCGAATTTTGAAATTTGTTAAAGAAGTTAGTCACTGTCAGAAGATGTAGCTTGTTCTTTGTTTTTATTAAATATTTTATTGTAAAATTTTAAACGTACACACACACACACACACACACACACACACACACACACACATATATATATATATATATATATATATATATATATATATATATATATGTGTGTGTGTGTGTGTGTGTGTGTGTGTGTATTTGTGTGTAATACAACGTTGGGTTCCATGGTGTGGACGTAAAGAAATTTGTAAGGTTCTTAAATGATATAATCTTTTTAATTATTTACTGTAATTATAAATTAGCTTATTGCACCACGTAATATATTTTCGCCTACGATGGCCATGATAGCTGTGACGCCAGGATGAAATATCAGATCAGTGAAAGTACCTAAGAAATATTCACAGGCCTTTACAGTAATTGCTTCAGTGTTGGTTATATAAAATATATTAATAGTCCCATAGCTACCAAAAAAAAACAAGGGAAATTACAAACTTTTTCTTCGGAAGGGAAGTATTTATTGTCAGGAAATAAATAAAAGAGTTTTTTTATATAAAATTGTATTAGGTATTAGTCCTTGAGTTAGGCGCACAATATGGCCCTTAAAATGTTGACGAAGTCACGTCATTTCAAGAAGAGCCGCGCGTTTCCTGAAAGCTTTTAGAGTAATGGTCACTACCTGAGAGGCGAATGGGTGCTTGCAAACAGTGCTTTCGGAAAGGGGTCGGTCCTTCGCATTTTTTTTTTTATAAGTTCTGAGACTCTGAGTCATTGGTATTGATTTGGAATTTGTCTACGCCAACGAAATTTGAAGGAGGGTCATTTTGTACGTCTGTCTGTCTGTCACCGAAATGATTTAAATGTTTATGGACGGATTAGGCGACATTTTGCAAAGTGGTTTTGGATTCCGAGGAAGATTCGATTTGATTTCGAGATGGATTCGGGTGCGGAGCTATGAAACACACACACATATACAGTACATACATACATATATGTATATATATATATATTATATATGTATACATGTATATATATATATAAATTATATATGTATACATGTATATATATATAATTTATATATATATATATATATATCTGTATCTATCAGTCAATCTGTCTGTCTGTTTAAATATAGATTGATTGATAGATATTGATATATAAATAGATAAATATATATATATATATATATGTATATATACTTATACATATGCATATATTTATAATATATATAATATATATTTATACATTTGTATAAATGACATTTGTTTGTGTGTGTGTGTGTGTGTGTGCTGTAGATATAAGATCAGGAATATCCAGATTTATTTCTCAGTGTCTGTATTACATACGTCAAGATCCAGACGATTGAACTAATGAAAATCCTACTCTGAAAAGTCTCCGGGGTATGATAAATTATTTTGGCGTTGGCAGAGGTTTGCGCTCTCCGCCTGCTTTAATTAACTAAATTATTTACTTTTCTCATCAATTTTTGCGGGTATAGTTCAGACATTGCAAAGAACACCAATTTCACGTATCGCAGTGAACGCTAATTACCAGCAACAGTTGATATCGATTGAGGAATTGGAATGAATTGCAATGTTGGGAATAGTTAATTATGATGTGTGGTTGGGTAAACAGTTTCTGTTTAAACTTTAAGTTTGTTTTATTAGAAAGATATGATTATACAAAGCGGAAGTTTATTTTGTTGGAAAGATATGGTTATGAAAAGCTGACAGGATATGCGTTATCGATATCGGCTTCATCCCGAAGGGGTGTTTACCACGTACTGTGATCTTTGCATGGCAGACTGTCGACAGCAATTAGAGGGATATTATTATGCAAAGTGGACAGGGCATGCATTGTCGATATCGGCTTCATCACGAAGGGATGTTACCATATACGGTGATCTTTGCATGGCAGACTTTAGACAGCAATTAGAGAGATATGATCATGCAAAGTTAGTAGGTGACATGCATTATTGATATCGGCATAATCCTTACAGTGTGTTACCGCTTACGGTGTTCTTTGCATGGCACACTGTAGACGGCAGTAAAATCATTTGTCACGTCCATTCGGCCTCCAGTTGTATTCCTTTCCCTCTCTTACTTAATTTCCGCATCTTTCCGTCGTTACCTTCCTCAATATGTCACTCATCACCCCAAAGCGATTCCTTTGAGCGAGTCCCGTAAATCTCCGAAAATCTTCGTTCGCTCGGGACGAATGTATGTGAGCAGCTGTTGGCTTGGCTTGCCTTGGCTTTGCCAAAGTTGGCTTGGCTTTTGGCCTGCGGCCGATTTTATCTCTGCCGAACTTTTCTCCCGGAAACTTCTCGGCTCGTATGCGGCCGTCTGCAGAATTGCAGGGCGCGTGTCAGTCGCCGCTCTAGGGGCGTTTCTCTCTCTCTCTCTCTCTCTCTCTCTCTCTCTCTCTCTCTCACACACACACACACAGGTCTTATTCTCTGGACTCCTCACATACTTTAGGATACTCCTGTCACTGCAGACCTGTTATCCAAGCCTAAAGTGTAAAAAAAAAAAAGTATCAGGAAGCCAGTAAGTTAAGACGTTATTGTGGTTATTAAAATACACATACGTACGTATGCATGATATTATTGGCGTGTGTTTTCATTAATATACTGTATACACATGAACAACTCTCTCGTCCTGTGTGTGTGTATATATACGAATATATATATATATATATATATATATATATATATATATATATATATATATATATATATATATATATTTGTGTGTGTGTTTATCTGTCTCTGTCTGTGCGTATACGCAAGCTTACCACTGACGACGTTGTTACGTAAGTAGCAAATAAACAAAGATTGGGATATGAGATGAAGCATCCTTTCAGACACACAGACAAACAGTGTTTACTCCGAAGAGCATAATGGAAGTTGTTTACTAAAAGTCCGAGTGGCTCCTTTTAAAAGAAACAAACGACTCCCTTTGGGATAGTTCTTTTTGCATGCTACCCTCCCATCATTCACTGAAATATATACCATTAAACGTTAGCGAATATATTTGCCTAATGGGAAGGAGGGCACCGTTTTCTGTTCCTCGCTCATATTACGTAACAGGGAAGCCTTCAGGACACTCTTCGCGTTTGTTTACGAAGGGGAAAAGGATGTATAATATATTCCATTGATTTACTGTTTCTGATGACGCTGTGCATGCATGCAATTTGCAAGCGGAGATAGATACTTATCAACGCAAATGGTCTTATTCATTACAAGGGCATGCGGACTTCCGTACTTTAAACACAGTGGTCTGGTAAAACTATTTTAATAATAATAATAATAATGTCAATTTTGTCTATTTACCTTTTTAGATCAGGCGTCAGAATGAATGTTTAATTTATTTTCTTGCTGGTCATTTTAGCACTGCCTTTTAGGGAATGTTACATGTAGATTCAATATCACACTTTTTGAAATGTAGTTATTTTTATCTTAGTTTTATTAGTATCTGATGTATTTTATTTCGTTTGCAGGTACGTGTTGTGGAAAGCAGTGGCGATTTATGCTAGGTAATGTAAATTTTCAGTCCCAGAAAAATTATTTATTATTATGCCAAAAATAAAGATTTTTTTTAACTCCTTCATTGTAAGTGATTCAACTGAAAGACTTGTTTCTGAGAAATTCACAAAGTTTTCAGAAATATTCTGCGTAAGTGAAGTAGCTTATGTGAGTAGTTATTGAGGGTTGAATTGATCCCTGGAAACTCAGGCTGTGCAATTCCAAAAGGTTTTTCTGATGCACGAAAACTCATGAACCCAAAATAGTCATTTAAAGTTTCTTTCAGTGGAGTCTATGATTTTCATTTCCTTTCTGATATTGAATTAAGATGATTATAGCTTTTCATTTCCATTTTGCATTGAATTAGTAAAATTAATGATTTTATATTTAGTCTCAAATGAATGGGGTATTCATAAATTGTCGGATAACTTTGGGAATAGTTGGAAATTTGCATAGCTGTGGTTTCCGTGTTATCTATGAATATTTATAGGGGCCACGTTATTGATGAATTAAGAGACACCATAACTCTCTCTCTCTCTCTCTCTCTCTCTCTCTCTCTCTCTCTCTCTCTCTCTTATTTTTCTAACTGTATTTGATCAACACTAAGCCGACGGAAAACCTCGATTTTATAAATCTCTCTCTCTCTCTCTCTCTCTCTCTCTCTCTCTCTCTCTGTTCTCAACACTCTCAAAACCTTGATTTTCTCTCTCTCTCTCTCTCTCTCTCTCTCTCTTTCTGTCATATTATTTTGCTAACTGTTTTATCAACACTGAGCAGAGCAGAAAACCTTGATTTTATAAATACACACACTCTCTCTCTCTCTCTCTCTCTCTCTCTCTCTCTCTCTCTCTCTCTCTCTCTCTCTCTCTCTCTCTCTCTCTCTCTCAGGCAGTTCTCTAGCTCATCTCGTAAACCCTTATGCTGACGAAAAATAGCCCATTCCTTTACCATAATTCTCCTACATTATGGTTCTTCCAAAGATGGCTTGATGTGTGTCTTGCCAGAGGGGGAGCTTGTATGCTTATCTTCCCTCCCAAGATATACATTCTCTCTCTCTCTCTCTCTCTCTCTCTCTCTCTCTCTCTCTCTCTCTCTCTCTCTCTCTCTCTCTCTCTCTCACATCAGTGAAACCTGATAGAATTAAGTCTTTGCTGACAGTACATGATACCTGAGAGGTCTCAACACAACAGAGGAAGGTTTGATCGCTCCGTAGCGATCTTATACAACTGTAGCGGCTACATTCATAATTCTCTCTCTCTCTCTCTCTCTCTCTCTCTCTCTCTCTCTCTCTCTCTCTCTCTCTCTCTCTATATATATATATATATATATATATATATATATATATATATATATATATATATATATATATATATATATATATATATATATTTTATTATAATATACATTATATATATATATATATATATATATATATATATATATATATATATATATATATATATATATATAAGGGCGTGAAAGAGGTATATAATGTTTTGGAAGTGTTCCACACAGGGGTTCATCCAGGACCTCACGGTAAGCATGTGCTAGTGACTGATGAGTTGTTTTTGTGTGAATCACTTCCCTGCTCGGCAGAATTTTGAAAGCATACTGTACACAGTCATGCACGGAAGTCATGCACACACGCATAAATTCTGTCACTGTGTATTTATAGTATTCAAGATTTTTATTTTCCGGGTGTTTATCATATACGTTATATTTGCTTGCATTTATCATCATCATCATCATCTTAAACAGTACGTTATATATACATAGTGCATGAATAAACAGTATGTTATATATGCATAGCGCATGCATAAATGCTAAGCACAGTCGAATATAATTACAGGCAGTATGTAATTTATCAGATGTATTAATATTTTGTCCAGGCATAAATTATCTTTCTCTGTGGGAAGTTGCGTCGTTGCTAACCGCTGTGAAATGCTGCTTCTTGGGATGCGCTGCTTGTGATAAGTGCAGTTCCTGTTGACATGCGAACAGCCATCCCAATTCATGTGGCCCCCCACCCCCATCCCTTCCCCCACCCCTCTCCTCCTCTCCAACATCCGCTGAGTGAGTAGTAATGAGTGACACTTAACACATGCTATTCGGAGCTCTGATCTCACCTCCACCTACCACCCCCCCTATCTCCCC
>NC_089761.1:40901772-40911772 GCF_040412425.1 Macrobrachium rosenbergii | reverse complement strand
CCAGAGTGTGCGTGTGTGTATGTATATGTGTGTGTGTTTGTAAGGGGGTTGACACGCTGCTGATGAGACTCTCTATGTAGTATTTTATACTCAGGATTCAGCAGTTAATGGGTAAATGTGTAATGTTTTTTCTGAACCTTTTTTCCCAGGGGCCAAGTCTCCTAAGGAAAAAGCTTTGCGTTTGAATTTTTATATGCATATTTATCTGTTTATATATTAATTAGTTAATTTAGGTTTTTTTAAATAAGTGATCTCTTCTTTTTGAATTTCCCTTTACCTTCCGTTACCTATTTCTATTGAACACCATATTCTTTGGAAGCTTGAATTTCAAGTCGGTGCCCCCCTGTGATGGGCTTGTCCCATATGAACGGGGTTCATCTTCTGAATAATAATAATAATAATAATAATAATAATAATAATAATAATAATAATAATAGTAAAATGCTCATATACGCATTCATCTCTGTCGGTGTTAGCATAACAACAAACGTTCGTGATCGTAATGAACAGTAACGAGGTTTAATGCGAGGCAAGCCCTGCGCTGATGTCAATACCCTCTATTGACAGACGACGTAGTCTTTCAGCTTCATTTAACGGCAACTACGTCATGACGTCACTGTCTTCGATGCGTTTTTGTTTTTGTTTACGCAGTGCCGGTCGGTTGTCGCTGCGTCTTACGCTCGGCGCTGCGCTTTCGTCACCTGTGATAATAATGATAAAGGTTGATAAGACTCGACCCTCTTAACCTTGTGGATAGGTACTTTTATGCCTTTGGGGCTCTGGGCCCTTGAGGTTTGTGACCAGCTCTCTCTCTCTCTCTCTCTCTCTCTCTCTCTCTCTCTCTCTCTCTCTCTCTCTCTCTCTCTCTCTCTCTCTCGTTAGGTTTTAATCGTATGTATGGTTTAAAAACCTGCGGATTTCTCGAAAGTATATCACCTTTCATTAACCTATTATCGGAGAGAGAGAGAGAGAGAGATTGAAAATGTCTTGGTGCAAAGGAAAATGTTTTTATATTTGGGCAAAGAGAAATGTTTTTATATTGAGATTAAAGAGAGAGAGTTAGAGAGAGAGAGAGAGAGAGAGAGAGAGAGAGAGAGAGAGAGAGAGAGAGAGAGAGAGAAAGAGATTGAAAACGCTTTGGTGTAAGAGAAGTGTTGTCTATATTAAGGATAAAGATAAAGTTATCACAATTTAGAGAGAGAGAGAGAGATTAAAAACGTCTTGGTGTAAGAGAAATGTTCTCTATATTAAGGATAAAGATAAAGTTATTACAATTTAGAGAGAGAGAGAGAGGTGTACATTGTAGGGTCATGACATTAACGAGCTCACGAACCGTGCCAATGCTTTTCTAGATGAAGGCTGAATAATCGCAAAATATTGGGGAGGCTAATACTGCTTGCATTAACTTCGGGATTCTCTTCTGTCGTGGATCTAAAGGACAGCACACCATTCATTTAAATTATTCTCTTCATAGCGCAGACATATAATTTGAAACTCGTATCTTAATTTTAGGCTTTCAGTGAGGTTGCCTTCTTTGAACTACAGTTTTCTGAAGCGTTCCCTTTTATGTACGTTTGAAAGCATTGCCAACATACATTTTGTGTATCCAAGTTTTAGACGTGATTTCGGAAATTAATCAAAAGAACGTGAAATCGAAAAAAAAACTGCTTACCTCAGCAAGCGCCAAAGGAAATTATTATTTATATTTTTAGAAATCAAACTACTGTTCTCACAAGCGCACAGTATAAGAAGAAGTGATTGTATTATATCGTAGAACTTAACAACTGAATAAAAAAGTTCCAATTTTCGTTATTTGTCAGTGTTAAAGAAAATTAGAAAATTCGAATCCTATTCACGTTCCTCTTAAAATCTAAGCCACTCGTCCTTGGCCCATAGCCCACCCCTTCTCAAAATTCCATTGAAATACATCGTTAACATTATGGGATATCCCCGTAGGGGAATAGTGCTGTCGGTGCTCCTCACGCGGTGCACCGTGGGCATTACTTACGGTTCTTTGCAGTGTACTTTCGGACCCTAGCTGCGACCCCTTTCATTCATTTTACTGTACCTCTATTCATATTATCTTTATTCCAACCTACTTTCCACCCTCTCCTAACAGTTGCTTCATAGTGCAGTTACGAGGTTTTCCTCCTGTTACACCTTTCAAACATTTTTACTGTCAATTTACCTTTCAGCGCTGAATGACTGAATGACCTCATAGGTCCCAGTGGTTGACCTTTGATCTAAATTTTCTATTCCAGTTCCATTTCCAATTTATGGGATATCTTATTTATTCCAGTTCCATTTCCAGTTTATGGGATATCTTCTAAATATTCTGACAGACAGACACGAATGTTAAAAATAAAAAAAAGACTGAACGATTAGTGACGTCACTGGGTAATGATTAGTGACGTCACAGCATTGCCTGTTGGCATAGAACTTCAGGAATTGTGTCAGAAGTGAAGTGAAGTTTCATGACTTCATGAGCGAAGGTTATTGACCTTCTAGTAGATCGCTTCTAGCACGTCATTGCTTTAAATTCGCTTATATCTAGTTTCTCGACCCGAATTTATATCCGACGCGTGCATGTGCGTGCGTGAGTGCGTTTGTGCCTTTGTGCGAGCTTCTGTATTTTTTTTTTTATTGCCTTGCAGATTAATTAATCAAGAGTTGAATATTTTATCTTTGTTCGTGGTTTGTATTCTCTCGTCTTCAGCTCTTGGGAGCGTCAGAGCGAATCAAGTTCTCATTATGAGGGTAAATTTATGTTTTGTTTTTAAGTATCAAAGCGCTCTCTCTCTCTCTCTCTCTCTCTCTCTCTCTCTCTCTCTCTCTCTCTCTCTCTCTCTCTCTCTCTTCTCTCTGCAATATTTACGAATTTACGATTAAATTGCGTGAATGGAGAGACAATATTCAGAATGTACTCTCTCTCTCTCTCTCTCTCTCTCTCTCTCTCTCTCTCTCTCTCTCTCTCTCTCTCTCTCTCTCAAAAACGAAAATGGGGAAAGTGGATCGCAGTAATGAGAATCTCTCTCTCTCTCTCTCTCTCTCTCTCTCTCTCTCTCTCTCTCTCTCAAAAAGGAAAATTGCGAAAGTGGATCGCAGTAATGAGAGTGATCCCTCCTCTTCTTTCTCTCTCTCTCTCTCCAAGAGAGAAACAGGGACATCGCAGGAATGGAAAATCAATATAGAAAAATCCAACACTTGTGTACAATATTCATCAGTTATACGCTTTTGCGTACATGTCAGCGAAAGTAACCGAATGCATGATAAATGCAATGCCCTCTATTTGGACCAATTGCTCAGCGTACACGTGTTTGTGTTTGTACTCAACTATTTTTTAAGTTCATTCACCCTTTCTGTCATGCACTTCGTTCTTTCTTGCGGTAAAATTGCGACTCAGTACTGCTTGCTACTTAATCTTATTTATTCTCAGTTGTTTTTTTTTTATTTTTTAAATACTGCTTGCAACTTATTTACTCTCAAGCGTTTTTTAAGTACTGCTTGCAACTTACTCTTATTTACTCTCAAGTGTTTTTTTTTATTTTTTGTTTATTATTTTATGGGGTTATTAACCGTACATTTATCCGTCCCCTTAATATTTGCTTGGGGACTCAGATGTGACTTTTGTTAATGTTGTTTACTAAAGAAAAGAATAAGTTGTTATCGTAGTTGGTTTTTGAAGAGAAACAAAGATGTATTTTATTTGTTTTAGTTTTTGGTTTTAATATCAAAATCAGATTGCGAATTTAGTTTCGTTTCTGTATAGAAATCAGGTGTACTTATTTCTTCTGTTTTTGGATAGAAACGTAGAAATAAATAGCGAGTTTTAGTTTTGTGTTGTGCACAGATACCAATACATCGAATTTTTTAGTTTAGTTAATGTATGGAAACCAAGACATAATTTCTGGTTTTGTTAATGTCAAGGAACGAAGTTCATTATTTGGTAAAGATATGTTTTCATATAGAAACTAAAACTAATAGATTAGATGTAAAACCATAATTTAATTTTTAGTTTTTATTTATGTAAAGAAGCCAAGTCACCTTTTGTTGAGAATTTTTTTTTTAGTAAGAAACCAGTACGTGATTTTTTTTGGTTGCCCATGAAAACAACTTCATTGTTGCATTCATCAAGGTAAATTGGGGCTGATTTTTTCTGGTTTCACCTGATTACCTCCTTGCGTGATCCCTGTTGCGGTCAATTTATTTTTCTTTCTCTTTCTTTACCTTCTTCTGTACTCTTTTGCGTTTGTGTCTTCCTTTTTTTAAAGAAGAAGAGCAGTTATTCCTAAGTTTCATGACAATTCCTTTTCCGTTGTTCTAGGTATCTCTAGTTCTTGAATTTTCAGTTTAAGTAAAATTCAATTTTCCTTTTTGTATTTCTTTTTCTCTTTTCTGTAGAGCTTTATGAGCTGGACTTTCGTTTCAAAGTAAAATGTTTTTCACTTTTTATGCATTTCATTTTCCATTTTCTATCCGTATCTCCGACTTGGATTTTTGTTAATAAAGAAAAATGTCGGCCGGTTTGCTTTTTTATTATTTCCGTTTGCCTTTTTCAGATATCTGATTTTCATTTCAAGGAACAATACAGCTATTTCGATTTTTTTTGTCTGCCTCTCATTTTCACTTGCCAGTTTCATTTTTTCTCTTTCATGTTCACTTTCCAATCTCATGTTCACTTTCCAGTTTCATTTTCACTTTCCAATTTCATTTTCACTTTCCAGTTTCATTTTCGCTTTCTAATTCACTTCCTAATGTCATTTTCACTTTCCAATTTTATTTTCACTTTCTAATGTCATTTTCACTTTCAAGTTTCATTTTCACTTTCCAATTTCTTTTTCACTTTCCAATTTCATTTCCACTTTCCAATTTCGTTTTCACTTTCCAATTTCATTTTCAAATTCCAAGGTTCGATTTCATTGGTCACAGAATTGCGATTTGATAATTGTTTGAAATGACTCAATTTAATCAAATATTTAGTTAAGTAAAAAGAATATGGCATATTTTACCTAATTTGTAAAAGAATATGGCATATTTTACCAATAAATTAACAAAGTGAAATGTTTATTTACATCTTGACCTTTTCCATTCCTAAGGGGTCGGTATTTCTTGCGTTTTATTTTTAGTTTTTAAAATTTTCCTTTCGTTTTTATGTTCCCTCTTAGAGCATAATGGATTGATTGCTTAATTACTAATTTGCTGGGCGTAATTATAGCTTATAATTACTTTTTATCATGCATTACTTATATATATATATACTACATATATATATATATATATATTAATATATATATATATATATATATATATATATATATATATATATATATATATATATATATATATATATGTATGTATATACACACATATACATACATACATACATATACATATTCCTTTGTGTGAATTTATTAACAATGAGATAGAGGGGTAAAGAGAGTTTTATATTGGATATACTTCATAATATAATCTTGCATGCTGCAAGGTAACGTCGATTCATTTGAATTAAGCGAACTCTTCAGTAATATATAGCCTAACACATTTTGAAATCACTGCAAGCACACGGTAATCTTCGATCATTTCAAGAGAGAGCGAATCGGATTTTTCTTTGTTTGAAACGCGTGCATTGTACTGCATTATACTGCAAGCACCGTGTACAATGCAGGTAATGCGAAAAGAAAGCAGCCCGCTATCGACAATAGGATTACGGTATTCTGACAGATGGGAATTCCCCGAGAATAGGAAGCAGAATAGCACACGCGTGGATTCTGAACCCTCGCTGTGTGAGCTTGCGAGAAAGTTTATTTAGTTTTTCGTTCACTTTGCTGTGTTGCCCATTCTTCTCCATTTGCTAGGAGGGGGGGAAGGGGTGGTGCCCAGGTAATTGAATTGTCTCTCTCTCTCTCTCTCGACTCTCTCTCTCTTCTCTCTCTCTCTCTCTCTCTCTCTCCTCCGAGCCAATGAAGAATTAGAGGAATTTATTTCTGGTGATAGAAATTCATTTCTCGTCATACTGTGGTTCGGAAATAAGTTGTAGGTCCTGTTGCTAGGTAACCAGTTGGTTCTTAGCCACGTAAAACTAAATCTAATCCTTCAGGCCAGCCCTAGGAGAACTGTTAACCAGCTCAGTGGTCTGGTTAAAGTAAGATTTAACTTTTCTCTCTCTCTCTCTCTCTCTCTCTCTCTCTCTCTCTCTCTCTCTCTCTCTCTCTCTCTCTCTCTCTCTCTCATCAAATAGTCGACCCGCGTCCCCGTTCACCCCGCCGGATTAGGGTCATTATATATTGGGGGTCAGTCCTTGGTAAAATATTACAAGATAATCTCTGTTTTTTTTATTTTTTTATAATACACTTAATCAGTGGCTTCATAAATATAATATTTTTATAAAGGTCACTCGAGTGTCACTGCAGTTACTACAAGAAGCACTATACGTGGTCTGGGGAACAATCGTGAGAACAAAGATCAGGCTTTTGTGATTATTGTTCATCATCTGTTCTCGGTAATTTCTTCATGAACGTCTTTGACATTTCTCTGTTTCCGTTTTGTTCGATGTCCCAGATATCACTTTCTCTTATACAGCATTTTTCGTTACACGATTACTCGTTGGTTTAGTTACCCGTCTGGAAATACCGTTTTTTTGTTTTCTGTAACAGAAAACTTGTGTCGGCTTTGACTGTCCGTCCGCACTTTTTCTGTCCGCCTTCAGATTTTGAAAACTACTGAGGCTAGAGGGCTGCAAATGGGTATGTTGATCATCCACCCTCCAGTCATCAAACATACCAAATTGCAGCCCTCTAGCTTCAGTAATTTTTAATTTTTTTAAGGTTAAAGTTAGCCATAATCGTGTTTCTTGTAACGGTATTGGATAGGACACCACCATGCCGTGGGTAAAGTTTCATGCATTATACCGAGATATATTTTCGGTGACCTTGATTATACGCTGTACAGAAAACTCGATTGCTCTGTAGAAATTTCGGCGCATTTTTACTTGTTTTTTTATGGTACCGCTTTTGGAGTATGAGACACTTATCCTCATTTGGGGTACCAAGAGCAGATAGAAGAGAAGAACAAGTTACTCTCTTGAGAAGTAAGCTACCATGACTGAAACTTGCAGTAGACTTAGGAATCTGGTGTGAACGGCAGTGGGCCTCAAAGTGCAAGACACCCACTGGGTACCCAAATGAGTGTGTTTGCTTTTTACCATTTCTTTGTTACGCCAAATTTCACCCACTAGGTCAGTTAATTAGTGTTTTTTTTTTTAATTCTTTAAAGGGCTAATAAGATGGCCTCGTTAGTTTTTAGTGAACTTGTTTATTGCTGTGTTAGAAATTTCGCAACCATATTGTCAGATTTCTTTTGTTTTCAGGGTCAATAAACTGTTATTTTGTTCAAGTTGAGATTGAGAGAATATGCATGAAGGACACGCCTAAAAAACAGGTAACTTTCAAAGTGAGGTTTTCACAAAGTAAATTGCACATACGTCAAAAATATAAAGACTATTAAACAAAGATATTAAAAATACATGACTAATGAACAAAGTTAAACCAACAAACGAGCTATTTTAGGGAACCTGTTAACAAAACGTTTTGCGTTGGTTATTGTAGGCGTTCTTTAACAAACAGCATTTTGTGTTGGTTATTTTAGGGATCCTCTGATAGGCCTTTTACGTGATATATTTTAGGGATCCTATAACAAACAACATTTTGCGTCGGTTATTTTAGGGAGCCTCCAACAAAAACATTTTGCGTCGGTTATTTTAGGGATCCTCTAGCAAACCATTTATGTCATATATTTTAGGGATCTTTCAACAAGTATTTTACCCTAAATCTTTCAGGAATCCTTCAGCAAACATTTAACCCCATATATTTTAGGGATCATTCAGCAAACATTTTTACGTTGGTTATTTTAGGGATCCTTCAGCAAACAACATTTTTACGTCTGTTATTTTAGGGATCCTTCAGCAAACATTTTTACGTCGGTTATTTTAGGGATCCTTAAAAAAAAAAAAAAAAAGAATTGCGTCGGTGATTTTAGGGATCCTAAAAAAAAAAAAAAAAAAAAAAAAAGAATTGCGTCGGTGATTTTAGGGATCCAAAGCCAGGACGAAATTTTCCCGATCAACGTTGCCAACGCAACTTGGTAGCACTGCTCGTAAAATACATTAAGGATAAATGTCTAAATCGGCGGAGCGCCAAGATTATCGATTCGTTCAATCGATTTGGCTGGTCTTAAGCCCGCGAAGAATGGTTATTGTTTGCTCCTCGCTGGAAATATCTTCATTTTAGTAAGAAATTTCCTTTTGCTTGTTTGCAACACGTTATTCAATTTAGAGTATTTTTGTTGATATTTATTTTCGCGGAGCTGAAAATATCTACATCTTAGCTGGATTTTTCTTTTGCTTGTTTCCTACACGTTACTCAGTTCAGGGTCATTTTGTTGTTATTTATTTTCGCGTCTTTGGAAATATCTTCATTTTAGCTGGATTATTCTTTTGCTTGTTTCCTACACGTTATTCAGTTTAGAGGATTTTTGTTGTTAGTTATTTTCGCGTCGCTGAAAATATCTTCGTTTTGCGAGATTTTTACTTTTCTTTATTTCCTACACTTTATTAAGGTTAGAGTATTTTTGTTCTTATTTATTTTCGTACCTCTGTGTTCCGTAGAACGGAGCCGGAAGTAGTTGATGTGTAGAAAGTAAAATTTACAGTGAACTTGACTGTACGAGAGAAAGCAAAAGTTATAGTGAATTTAAGTGTATGAGAAAGATGGAAATTTATAGTGAACTTGAGTTTACGAGAAAGAGTAAAATTTATAGTGAACGTAAGTGTACGAGAAACATAAAATTTATAGTGAACTTGAGTTTACGAGAAAGAGTAAAATTTATAGTGAACGTAAGTGTACGAGAAACATAAAATTTATAGTGAGCTCGAGTGTACCACAGAATGTAAAATTTGTATAGTGAACGTGATCGTATGAGAGAGAAAGCGTATTATTTAAAGTGTCAGAAAGGGAGAAAAACTTACTAAATGTAAGGGAGAGAAGAAGAAATTTAGATTCCTGTTGTTTTACCAGACCACTGGCGTGATTAAAGAGAGAGAGAGAGACTTATTTTATGGCAAAAGAGATTAAGCAACGGGAAACTAAAATATTCGTGTTGTTTTCCACATTAGAGAGAGAGAGAGAGAGAGAGAGAGAGAGAGAGAGAGAGAGAGAGAGAGAGAGAAATTCATGTAAATGAGATTAAGAGAGGGAAAGTGAAGTTTGTAAGGGAATGAGCGAGATAATACATTTTCAGAGAGAAAGAGAGAGAGAGAGAAAGACAGACTGATAGACAGACAGAGACAGAGAGAGATGTGAAGGAGATTGGGGAAGGAAAGTAAAGTTTGTAAGGGAATGAGTGAGATAATACGTTTTCAGAGAGAGGGAGAACTTATGTAAAGGGGATGAAGGGATGGAAAGTAAAATTTTGTAAGAGAATGAGGGAGATAATACATTTTGAGAGAGAGAGAGAGAGAGACTTATGTATAGGAGATGAAGGGAAGGAAAGTAAAATTTGTAAGAGAATGAGGAAGAAAATCTATTTTCAGAGAGAGAGAGAGAGATTCCATTTTGAAAGAGATACAGATATGATGAAAATCATTTCCTTCATTGTCAATATAATGAAGGCCACTTAAATCGTTCATTAGTGCATTCTCTCTCCCTCTCGCTTCCTGGTAATTTGTAATGTCCCAAATTTCTCTTGGGTGGGGGTCAACATTTGTGCACATCAGAGGTGGGCGTGGGCGGCGGAAGTGACGTCATGTCAGGGTTTTTTCGTTCGTTATTTTACCGGTTTTTATTTGACATATTTCACGTGTCTGTGACATTTGTCAGAGTTGGGTTTGTTTGTTCCAGATTTTTACAAGTTTCGTTTGATGCGTTAATGATTATATGTATATTTATTATATATATATATATATATACATATATACATACATACATAAATAGATAATAAAAATGGC
>NC_089761.1:40866772-40886772 GCF_040412425.1 Macrobrachium rosenbergii | reverse complement strand
AAAATTGTGGCGCTCATCAGCCACATTGTGTTATTACCCGTTATCCACATTGTCTTTATGACTTTATTCTGTTTGACTTAAACAAACTGCCCAGACGGCATTTGTAACCAACGCATTCAGGAGACATCAGAATTTTTCAGTAATTGTTCAAGAAGTCGATTTAAACTTGTAAGTGATTTTAGTGATTTAGGTTCCCCTCCACAGATTCCTTCAAGCGGTTGCCCAGAGGTCATGTCGTGACGAGGCATAAAAGTCACCTGATAAGTTGCCTAATTAGGGTGAGGTTTGGAAGGACTTTTACGAGTTCTTGAAAGTTTTTTAATTACCCAGGATGAGAGAGAGAGAGAGAGAGAGAGAGAGAGAGAGAGAGAGAGAGAGAGAGAGAGAGAGAAAGGAGCCATTATAATTATTTTCCTTGCATCATCCTTCGACCAGAAAGTAAGCCATGTTTTGACTCTATCTGATCAAAAATCGCCAAAGCTCGATAAACTGACTCAGGCCGATTGGGACAACGCACTGGTATTAATCAGATGGGCCTTTAATCAATTCTTTGTTTTCGGGGCTTACTGTGAACCATTACTTCCTCTAATAAAGAGATAAGGGTTGTAGCCAATTTCAGTATCGTTCATTATTTTCCATATCATCACTGTTCCGTTGGGGTTAGTGCCGTCAGCGCACCTCACGCGGTGCACTGTAGGCATTATCTAAGGTTTTTAGCAGCGCCCCTTCGGCCCCTTCCTGCAACCCCTTTCATTCCTTTGACTGTACCTCCGTTCATGTTCTCTTTCTTCCAACTGACTTTCCACCCTTTCAAACCTTTTTACTGTCAGTCTGCGTTTCAGCGCCGAATGACCTCGTAGGTCCCAGCGCTTGGCCTTTGGCCTCAATTCTATATTCCAGTTCCAATTCCAATTCATTTCAACATTGTAACCTAATCCATGGCCTTTTCTGGTATCTGTTGACAGTTTTGTAGATATAAAGTTGGGAAGTGTTAAGTTTACATTAAACGAATGTTTAATATAAAACGAATATTAATTGGGTCAGATTATGTGTTATTCTGAATAATATATAATAATAATCATCATCATTATCATCATCATCATCATCATAAATTTCCCGCACTGGTGACTGTAGTCATCCAAGCTTGTACCGCTGAGTTTTTTTTTTTCCGGCGGTACAGTTTTTTCCCTACCTGTGGAAGAGGTTCGAACCGGGGCCGTTTTATATCGAAGTACCTCACGCTATCGACTTAGTCACGGGAGGTATGAAAGAACTGTAAAGGTTCCTATGAATGTTGACCATTAGGAGAAAAATTAATGTCTCACCTCTGTCAGTCTAACAGGGTTTCGCTTTCGGTAAACAGAATTTTCATTTGAATGAGTCTATAAACCCCCAAACCTTTATTTTCGACTCTGATATAAATTTCAGTTACTTCAACATCAATAGCGCTGCATTAGTGTGGTTCGTTTTCGTGCCTAAGTTATTTGTATGTATATAAATCTAATATAAAACTTATCTCCCTGTCTTTAGAATATGGTTTGCATGTCAGCTTTTCTGACAAGTAATTAAACGGCGATATTGGTCTGGCAATCAGGGATTGGTGTTTTGAGGGCTATAATAAGGGTTAACTCTCGTAGAGAAGAGAGCCGGGGACCCCCAGTTGCATTTGAATCTATTACATTTTTTCAGTTATTTTAATTAGGAATGTGATAAAGAATAACTTGAAATTGCTTTAGAATATTTGCATTCGTGAATTAGTACATTTTTCAATTATTTTAATTAGGAATATAATAAAGAATAACTTGAGTAGGGAAGAGAGGCCCCCGGAAAGAAATTGCTTTAGAATCTTTTGCATTCGTGAATTATTACTTTTTTCAATTATCATTTTAGTTAGGAATGTAATAAAGAATAACTTGAGTAGAGAAGAGAGCCCCCCACCCCTGAGTAGAGAAAGAGACCCCCTACCCCTGAGTAGAGAAGAGAGCCCCCAGAAAAAAATTTCTTTAGAATCTTTTGCAGTTGTAAATTATTACATTTTCTCAATTATCATTTTAATTATCGATAGTAGCATCATTATAAATATCCTTTTTATAGACATAAACTAAGGAAGTAGTGGCTGCAGTTTCTCCCTAACATTGCTCTTGTTTAACAACAGAGAGGAAATTTTAAAAATTGGAATTGATTCATTCTTATCAACCTTCATTTCCACCAAAAAGAGTCGTTTCCACACTCCCTGGTCGACCCGTCACACACGCATGACAGCTGTCATGTTTATATGACCCGTTAATGCGAGCCTGTTGGTCGTTCTGTTTTGATTCCTTCTCGGGCTGTTTTGTAACTCGGCTGTGTTTTGTCAAGTGGATGATGGTGATGATAATGATGTTGATGTTGGTGGGTGAATACGTGCGTGCGTGCGTGCTTCTGCCGTCCATCGAGGCGTCTCACGTGGACGTTTCTTTCTGATGTTGTGGTAATGGAAACGTCGGGAAGCAGTAATCTGGAGACGTCATTGTTGTTGTTTGTGGGTGGAAAGTGAGAGAGTTATTTTTCGGTAACGTGATGTTCGTAGTTCCTCTGTATTTTTAGGTTTTTTTGATTTTAGGGTTAGGCTAATCTTTGTGAGAAAACCTTGTCATGGGAAATTTTTCTCTTTGCATGACCTTATTTCTTTTGTGTGTTTGTTTTGTTGTTATGAGGGTATGAATGATAATAGTTTTTCCCTTCACATCTGTATTGTTTTGTTATATATGTGCATTTTGTTGTTCTGGGGTGTAAATAATATTATTTATATCAACAAAAGACACCATATTCTCTTTACATGTCTACGTTTCTTTTGTGCCTGGAGTGTCTTATCTTGTTGTGATACATAAATAATGATAGTTAAATCAACAAAAGACATAGTATTTAGAAAAGAAAACTACTTTTGTTATGTCTGAAGGACATTTTTCAGTATTTAGAAAAGAAAACTACTTTTGTTATGTCTGAAGGGCATTTTTCAATATATAGAAAAAGAAAAACTACTTTTGTTATGTCTGAAGGGCATTTTTCAGTATTTAGATAAGAAAACTACTTTTGTTATGTCTGAAGGGCATTTTTCAATATACAGAAAAAACTACTTTTGTTATGTCTGAAGGGCATTTTTCATTAGGGGGGCAAATTAAAGATATTTCATATATCAAAATAAATCTTGTAAATATTCAAAGAAATGGTCGCAATGCAGGTTAGCTTGTACTTCCTGGGACATTTGATCTCTGGTTAGAAAATGCTTCAAATAAACCTTGTCAGAGATATTCCTAGCACATGGCTATATTTATTTTGTTACTAAGTTTGTCTTCTTTTATCTTTCCAGGTAAGGCATTGACACAGTTATGACGGTTTCATGATATTTGAAGGTAAGTTAATAATAACTCTTTCAATCACTACCTTGATATTTTGGATGACGTGAGCCAGTGTTGTTCAGAATAAATGGAAATTAGGGGGAAGCTCGTTAAACCTGGAAACGAAGTGTGTAAAGTAGCTATTATAATTTTTAGCCCATTTTATATACATTGCCTTTAATGACTGTCTTTTGGAAATATTTGTATTTTGCGTTGTTTATGTTCTCGGTAATATATTGCGTATCTGATTTGGTTGTAATATTTTTTAATCTTCTGGTTACCTCAAGTGAAATAAATTTCGCTTGAGTTTTAACTTAAAACTGATTCACTTTAAATTATATAGATAGACATAGGTAGATAGGTAAAGGGGAAAAGGTAAAGAGAGAGAGAGAGAGAGAGAGAGAGAGAGATTCTTTTAAAATGACATACGTGAATTCTAAATGAAGGTAGCATCATAAGGCTGAGTTTAGATGCTGATGTCAGATTGTTATCAGAATAACTATTTCTTGAACGATGGAGTCTACAAAGAAGCCAGGTGCAACGTAAGTTGCATAATTAGATTGATAAAAGTATTATGCAACTGGTGGTAGAAGGCAATAGTAGTCATCCTGTTATTCTGATTAGTATTTGAAAGTATTATTATTATTATTATTATTATTATTATTATTATTATTATTCATAATAGTCCTAAAATGAGTTAACTAAAATGTTGTAAATAAAAACATATATTAGAAATTCCAGTGTTGATTCTCCTTCTCAATAAATTATTATTATTATTATTATTATTATTATTATTATTATTATTATTATTATTATTGCTGTTGCTCTTGTTCCAAAGGTCTTTCTAAACCAAAGTAATTCACCGCAGAATAGAATGCCTTTACGTAAAAAAAAAGAAAGGCAATAAACAGACCGAATAAATAATAAATGAAAACTAGCTGTCTTTTGTTACTGGTATAAATCTATAAATGTTTATTCTTTGGGGCGTTTTGTAGTCTGTCACAAGGAATCTTTTGTGTAGAATTCAAACTTTCCTCTTTTGTATAGAACTTAAGTCGAACTTTTCCTCCTGCCTGAAAGCCAATTTGCAATCGTTCTTTTCTCTCAAGTTATACTTAATGTCTTTCAAGCAATGTTTTCTCACGCATCATTTAATTGAAGTTCTCTTTTAAAATTTTTTTTTTTTTTTTATTGTGTCCGTATTTTATAGCGCTTAGAATTGCTTTGTATTCCGTATGTCTATTTTTTCCATTGTTGTAAATTGTCAAGCGCAAGATTCTCCAGACGTTATTGGGGTGGAAAATTTACGGGGAAAGGTTCTGCTCTCTCTCTCTCTCTCTCTCTCTCTCTCTCTCTCTCTCTCTCTCTCTCTCTCTCTCTCTCTCTCTCTCTCTCTCGTCATTAGACAAGGCTGCCAATACAATGAAGAGGTTTTAGAGAAGTCTGCAACTGTCTCTTGCATGTTTTAAAAGAAAATGTCAGGGGAGAGAGAGAGAGAGAGAGAGAGAGAGAGAGAGAGAGAGAGAGAGAGAGAGAGAGAGAGAGAGAGAGAGAGAGAGTAGGTCTTGAATTGAAAACGACGAACGTGAAATTGTTGTGAGGCTTACATCATCGCGCTAAATACGGATATAGATCTCATAGTGGTTGTCATGCTTACGTATATCAAGGAACACTTGTGATCTTTGCGAGGAACGGATGTGACGTAACTTTAGATGCTTGAAACCATTACCACAATAGAATAATCATTATGAAAAGGGCAAGTGTAATAATGCTACTAAATATGATCTCATTGACCTACTGTATAGAACGAGATCTACCATTTTTTTTTTCGTTTTTTTAGTGAACACTTAAAATTTGTCTCATAACTGGGGTAATGCTTGCTATTGTCCGTTCACCCTTTCTCCTGTAATTTCTTGTAAGTTGCATCTCAACATTTTTTGGTTATTTGCCTTCATTAGAGCTTTAGTTTTAAATCTATGTTTTCTTTATTTAAGTACGAATTTATGAGATGCTGATGAAGTTTTCCACTGAATGTTGGGAGAGAAATGCAAATCAGAAAATGGCGGGAGGCTTTTTTCTTTTAAGACATAGCTCCCATTACCATAGACCGGAGGCGTCTGCTGTTGTCGTATGTATATTACATGAGACAAGAATTCCCTATGGAAGAAAATGTTACACGAGAGAGAGAGAGAGAGAGAGAGAGAGAGAGAGAGAGAGAGAGAGAGAGAGAGAGAGAAATTTAATTTAAAATGGGTAGTCATAAGGCTAAATATAAAGAAGGGTATCATGAGAACGTCAACTCAGGAACACTTGAGGGTCTGCTAGGGAAGCGAATGTTATGTAGGACGTAAAGTTAAATTCATAACTCCAGTGTAACTACAGAACAAGCAAAGGAGAAATGACAGGAGTGCTATTTGATGGATTACTTACCTTTGACCTACAAGAGGCGGATTCTCTACTCTTCCTATTCTGTGCACGTTTACTCTTTAAAGCGTTTTTGTGCCTGACATGAATAAGCACTGTGTAATTTAATTCAGTGACATTTTAGTTCCTCCTCCTTGTTTTAAATGCGTAACTTTCTCTTCGGGTCTCATTGTTACCCATAGTCACTCTAAAAAACTACTGAGGAGGCTAGAGGGCTGCAAATTGGTATTTTGATCATCCACCCTCCAATCATCAAAAACACCAAATTGCAGGCCTCTAACCTCAGTAATTTTTATTTTATTTATAGTTAAAGTTAGCCATAATCGTGGATCTGGCAACGATATAGGCCAGGCCACCACCCGGCAATGGTTAGTGTTTCATGGGCCACGGCTCATGCAGCATTATTCCGAGACCACCGAAAGATAGATCTATTTTCGGGGGCCTTGATTATACGCTGTACAGAAAACTCGATTGCGCCGAAGAAATGTCGTGGCATGTTTTACTTGTTTTTTCAGGGAGAGGGCGTGACCTCATCTCTCGACTCTCTCTTACTTATCATCTTTTTATTTTTGTTTTATTTGAACTTACTTTTAAAAATCTTTCACGGTATAAATGGTCCAATCTTTCGCCATAAATCTTTAGTCATTGTGTTTTAAGTAAGGATCTGACTATTATGTTCATTTAGTAAATATCTGATGATTATTTAAATAACATATTTTCATAGAGGAATATGTAATTATGAGATTGGTGAAATTCTCTGATGGCCTCTGTGGAGGGAAATTTAAAAGACGTATAATTTTTCCCCCTTGAGACAATGCTGTCATTATCATGACGAGACTAGGGGATCTGCAAATGTCTTATGCGTCTTAGATAGTAAAAGAATATCGTTTAGTGTAAAATATTAGCAGAGAGAGAGAGAGAGTAAAAGCTGTAAAAATGAAAGGAGTGACAGATCATTACTTCCTTTTGTACTAATGATATTTTGTACTGATGATATTTCAAAACGATGAAACTCATATCAGTTCCAGTTCATATGTCATTTACTTGTGCAGTTTATACCAATATGAACAACAGCTGGCAGGATATTGATAGATGTACATTTATAGAATTTTAGTCGAGTACTTTTGCGTAGCCATGTCTGTATGTGATATTGGTTTTAATAAATTTGTTATTGATATACCTTAGTGATGTGTGTAGATTTTATGACACAAGTTTAGTGTACGTGTTTTTAGACATGTTTGGTAAATATTTTTTTTAGACATAAGTCTGGTATATATATATACATGTTTTAGTTTGGAAACATGTCTTCGGACATAAGTTTGGTATACATGTTTTTAGACACAAGTTTGGTCCTCATGTTTTTAGAAAACAGGTTGGTATACATATGTTTGTAGGCATGTTTGATAAACATGTTTTTAAACTCAAGTTTGTATACAATTTTTATTCTGCGTAATAAAGTAATTGCCTTATTTACTTTGTTAATAAGGCATTTGCGTCTCTACGGACAAATTTCACTGTTGTGACACAAGTAAACAAAAATCAATCAATACTTATAGAATCCGGTGGTTATTTTCACATGACCAGGTAACAACAGGCGGAAGAAATGAGATCTAACCCTTTGTTTCCTCCGGTAATTCTTGGATGTCCCTGAAATCCATCCTGGATGTCAGTGGGAAGTGGCGTCATCTTCCAGGTGGTTTGGATGACAACCAGCAAATGGAGACGGTCGAGTTATTTTTTCCTAGAGTGTGTGTGTGTTTTTTTACGTCGAATTGACGAACCTCGTGACATATTGTATTTCCTGTTTTGGTTTGACCGAATGAGGAAGTTGAAATGCGGCTGCTCTAGTGACTGTGTGATCTCGTTCGTTACAGTTGTTGTTGTTATTATTATTATTATTATTATTATTATTATTATTATTATTATTATTATTATTATTATTCATAAAAATCTCATAAGAGCATGAGCCACTAAAATTGTGAATAAATCCACAGTGGTGTTTATTATTATTATTATTATTATTATTATTATTATTATTATTATTATTATTCATAAAAAATCTCATAAGAGCATAAGCCACTGAAATTATGAATAAATCCACAGTGGTGTAACTGTGAATTTCTTCGCCATTATTATTATTATTATTATTATTATTATTATTATTATTATTATTATTATTATTATTATTATTATTATTATTCATAAAAATCTCATAATCGCATGAGCCACTAAGATGAATAAATCCACAGTGGTGTAACTGTGAATTTCTTCCCCATTATTATTATTATTATTATTATTATTATTATTATTATTATTATTATTATTATTATTATTATTATAGGGGATGTCTATCACAGTCATCCTATTCGACTGGGTGGTTTTTATAGTGTGGGGTTCCGGGTTGCATCCTGCCTCCTTAGGAGTCCATCACTTTTCTCACTGTGGGCTGTTTCTAGTAGCACACTCTTCTGCATGAGTCCTGGAGCTACTTCGGCATCTAGTTTCCCCAGATTCCTTTTCAGGGATCTTGGGATCGTGCCTAGTGTTCCTATTATTATTATTATTATTATTATTATTATTATTATTATTATTATTATTATTATTATTATTATTATTCGTAATGGTCTCACATTCTCGTAAACCAAAGTGTCCAAGGGATCCCTAGCGGAGGTTATATACGAGAGAAAAAAAAACGAAAATAGAATAATAGAATAACAGTGAAGACAAGGGAATACCTACTAAGAGAATACATTGAATAGAGTATAATTATCCAAAGGCCAAATAACGCCGATGAAGCTGAGTCATGCGGCATCGGTCCCCAGCTGGAACGATGCCACCCAAGCCACTTGTAGGGCTTAAATTGGGTGACACTCCAAAATCCTATGCACTGTGCAGTAGATTGATTGTTTTGTTATTTTTTCTTTGTATTTATCATATTTGCTTCTTTCCTTTCGTTTTTTTGTTTCGCTTGTTCTCTCATCTTTGAAAAGGGCATCCTTTTGTATTTATCCTATTTCCCTCTTCCTTTCTCTTCGTTTTCTTTGTTTTCTCACGTTTGAAAAGGGTGGCCTTTGTATTTATCAAATTTTTCTTCTTCCTTTCGTTTTGTGATTCTTTTCCTCTTTTTGAAAAGGCCGATGATGGTTTATACACTTTGCAGTCGATTGTTTTAATATTTTTCCCTCTCTTTATTATATTTGCTTCTTCCTTTCGTTTTGTGCCTCTTATTCTGACATGTTTGAAAAGGGTGGTGATGGGTTATGCACTTTGCAATCGGCTATTTGTATTATTTTTCCTCTTTATCATATTTGCCTCTTCCTTCGTCTTGTTCTCTTGTTCTCTCATGTGTGAGAAGATTGATAGTGACTTATGTTTTTTTGCAGTCGGTTATTTTATTTGTTTATTTTGCCCTTTTTTCATGTTTGAAAAGGTATTTATCGAATTTACTTCTTTGGTTTTGTGCCCCGTAGTCTCTCATGTTTGCCGTCGCTTGCTTTATTAATTTTTTCTTTGTATCTATCGAATTTACTTATTCCCCTCGTTTTGTTTCTCTCGTTCTCCCTTCTTTGAAAAGGCCGATGACGTCATACGAGACCCGCCAGGGGAAAAGGGTGTTGGGTGCGATTAAATAACAGTGGGTCAGACTATTTCACATTGCAGAGACGAGCTCAAATGGAGGGAAATTGCTTCGACGTCGTAAGGAAAGGGAACATTACAAAAGAGGCAGTTTGCTCCCAGGAATCTTCGTGTCTAAAGACATGCTGGCAAATACCAAATGGCTATCCCAAGTTGTCCTTTGAGGCGGTCAGCTGAGGGTCGTAAAAATGGTATAAGTGGTCGTTTTTTCTATATCAATCCAGAATTGCATGCGACTGAGAAACATATTCGCATTGGGCGACTTCTTGCAGCTTCTGTGGTATGCAAGGGCATTGATAGTTTGGGCAAATGGCTTTTCTGGATGTAATACTTTATTTAAACCATCTGCAGACTTTATTTTAACTAGCACTTGGCTTTCTTTTAAGTATCAACAGACTTTCTTTTAACTATCTGTAGACTTTCTTTTAAGTATTATGAGACTTTCTTTTAAATATCTGTAGACATTCTTTTAACTATCAGCAGACTTTCTTTTAATAAACTGTAGACTGTCTGTTAACCACCTGCAGACTTTCTTTTAACTGTCTGCAGGCTTTCTTTTAACTATCTGTACACTTTCTTATAACTATCCGCAGACTTTCTTTTAACTACCTGTACACTTTCTCTTAACTATCTAGAGACTTTCTGTTAACTATCTGCAGACTTTCTTTTAACTATCTGTACACTTTCTTATAACTGTCTGCAGACTTTCTTTTAACTATCTGCAGACTTTCTTTTATCTGCAGACTTTCTTTTAACTATCTGTACACTTTCTTATAACTATCTGCAGACATTCTTTTAATTATCTGCAGACTTTCGTTAACTATCTGCAGACTTTCTTTAACTATCTGCAGACTCTCTTTTAACTATCTATAGAGCAGTGTAATCAGTTAAACCGCAGCTGGAGTAAACCAAGTGTGGTATAACCAGCTACTGAGTTTTGTGCTGCCAGAAATAAGGACCTTACTCTTCATCACATTTGGTGCTTTTGCAAGGTCAACTTAATCAGACAACAACTTGTTTCTTCAGTATTTCTGTCTCTAATTGTCTACTGTGGGATATTATTATTAAGTAGTTTAATTGGACCACTTACTTACATTTCCAGACTCTTGGGTTTCGCCAAAGGGATTTTATTCTCAAAGGCGAAATTCGGAATAGGTCATGGTTAGAAAACTTGTATACAGCTACTTGTGAAGGCGACCATTTGGGGATGATAGAAAGATGTAAAGAGATGAAAAAAGTAAGACACAAAGCATCGGAGTTGGAAGCCATAGGGAAGCTGAAAGGAACTATCAGCGTTGCCTACAGTTCTCCTTATAAGGCGCACAGTAGGTGGAACCTCTTCATGGGGTGTACTGTGAATAAACATGAAAGTGAACGCTTGCCTGAGCCATGAATATGATAGGATTACTTGGATAGAATTATTGCGACTGTCAGTATTGCGTACAGTTCTCCTCTCAAGACGCACCTAATGCGAAACCTCTAATGGAGTGTAATATGAATAAGCATTAAAGTGAAGGCATGCATGATTCACGACTATCAAAAAGATTACTTAAATAAGTCGCTGCAACTAGTAACAAGAAACTAACGTCAGCTCGAGGGTGGTTCGAACAATCACGTAGCAGATGCCATGAATTGCATCCGCACAGCTTCACCGACCACTTACTGTAGGAAGAGAAATGTATTGATGGGGAAGCAGTAGCTGAGAAATATCAGAAAATTTAATATAAATGGCCCATGCACTGTAAAGCAGCAATACTTTCTCTTTATCAGAGACGACAAGTGGCTGGAAGGACGCGAGCTTCCTTTCCGAAAATGATAATTTGTAGAGACGGGTGTCTTGATGGACCTCGATATTTGCTCTGTTTTGGTATACTCATTGTCGAAGTGATCTGTTATTTGAGAGAGAGAGAGCAAAGTGAGAGTATTTAGGAGTAACTGATGATATACTTGTGCAGTCATGATTAGTGTGTGTTTATATGTATATATATGTATGTATATGTACATATATGCATTTATATATATATTTATAGTGTATATGTATAATATGTATAAATATATATGTACATATATATATATATATATAGATATAATATATATAATGTGTATTTGAAATATTGAGAAAACACAAGGAGTTTCCAGAATATCGAGAACGGGATCATGCACCAAATGCCCCCCAAAGAAACACGACAATAAAGACGCCTTCTGACGCCATAAAGGTTCCTCAGAGAAATGTGCATGCATGTGATAGTCCTTTTCTCTCTCAATAGCCCGTAAAAGGACGAGACGGCTTCCGAGGGCCTGTTTACATCCGATTGCTATAGGCCCCTGGGGGAGAGTAAACTTGACTTTAGTACTTACTGACGTTGGCCAGGATTATTAATAATGGAAGGAGTCGGCGGAATTGTAGGTGTCACAAGGTAGAAAGTGGAAGTGGTGGTATTAAAGAGAGAAGGAGAGAGTATATATATATATACATACATATGTATATATATATATATATATATATATATATATATATATATATATATTATATATATATATATATATATATACATACATACATACATACATACAGACATACAGTACGTGTATATATATATATATATATATATATATATATATATATATATATATATATATATATATATATATATATATATAGATGTAGAGAGAGAGAGAGATTCTGAAAAGAAATTGCATATTATTTTGTAATGAGGGATCGATAGAAGGAACTAAATTAAAGTATTTGTTAATAAGAGATCGAAGTGAGCGAGAGAGAAAAAGAGATAGAGAATTTAAAAAGAAATATTGTAATTTTATTTTTATTTTTTTACCTTAGCTGGCGAAATTAATATTTGTTGTGTTCGCGTGTGTCCGTCTGTTAATTTGTCTTTGTGCTTTTTTAACTGACATTAGTTTTTAAATAATCCTGAAAAATAATAAAAAAAAAAATTACCAGAATAATTTCCTAGATTGTTCTGAAATACCTCAAATTCTATTGACAAATATCTTTGGAATTATGTTAAGTGGTTGGCAATGGGCCGAGAAGGATTTTGTACCGGATACAGATACAAGATTGTTTTCTTTTCGTTAGATACAGAAATCTTAAGGCTTTTTCCCCACTTTTAAGAAAATATTATCGCGATGTTTAGGCATTGGGGGGAAGTGCACGCTCTGAGGATTTTCAAGATTTTGTATATTTCCCCAATTTTTAAAAGCGCTTTCCGCGAACCAAGAGCGCGGGACAGTGGGATTGAAGTCTTTTGTATGACTTGACGATAAAGCAAGTAAAAATTCGCTCTGTCAGTTTATTGTTTCGTTAAAAATTCGCTCTATCAGTTTTTTTATTTCAGTAAAAATTCTCTCTATCAGTTTTCTTGTTTTTGGCAAGAAATTTATAATTCTTCGATCGCTTATCTTGCGGTTTCTGCATTTTAATAGTTCTCTTGAATCTAACCAAACTCACCTTTGCTCAAGGTGAGAAATATATCAGATATTTTCTTCCATCTTTCATTTTTAACAATTCGAGAGTAGCACCCCTTCCCACCTTTTTCTGTCTTCCTGCCTGGGCTAGTTACAGACACTGGGCTGACCTCCCCATTCTTGCATGGAAAAACAAAAGCTGATATAATGTAAAAATAAAAGCAAAAAGGCAAAAAAATCAAAATAAATAAATCCACTGTGAACAGCAACAGATTTGAGCATATCCCGTACTACGTTTCAGAGAGCATGTGAGTCATATCATATAAATGTAAGGATTCACCGTCGGCGTGATTCGATTTGCGCTATTATGCGTTCACGTCAGAAGGCCCCAAGTTGCTTGCAGCGCTGTATCGTTTAACCTGCGCTTTGAGTTATTGCTGCTAAATATAGCAGTTTGCAGCTCATTCCCAGAGAGATGGCGCGGTGCAGGTGTTGCTGGGAGGTCGTTTTGTCATATCTGTGGTGGAGGGATTCGTTTTGGCTTCTTCCAAATGAAATTTATTGCATGTTAAATAATAATAATAATAATAATAATAATAATAATAAGTCCAAAGTGATTCTGTTATGTAGAGGGATTTTTTTGGCTTCTTTCAAGTGAAATTTATTGCATGTTAAATATAATAATAATAACAATGATGATGATGGCCTGAAGTCCAACGTAATTCTCTTTTGTGGAAGAATTTTTTTGTTTTTTTCCAAATGAAATTTATTGCATGTTAGATAATAATAATAATAATAATAATAATAATAATAATAATAATAATAATGACCTTAAGTCCGAAGTAATTGTACATATAACTACATATTGATGTATTAATGATAATAGAAATGCATGTCAAATATTCTATAAAGCAGCTTTATGACATTTCTATTTATATATTTCTTGCGTGAATTACAACCTCTGCATTGAGAATCGAAACTTATCATTTATTTTGTTGTGCTTGAAACTCAAAATAGTTTATTGGGCAGCATAGCTCATACTTCATTAGAGATAAATTGGGCGAACCAGGTTAGTTTTGACAAATAAATGCACTTCTTGTCAAAGATTTTGCGTCAGTGCTTCTCTCTCTCTCTCTCTCTCTCTCTCTCTCTCTCTCTCTCTCATTGGCAAGGGTTCCGAGTAATTTCTTCAGACGAGGGAAATCGACTTGGGCTAATACCCTGAAATTTCTTTATGCTTAATGCCCTGAGCAGTGTACCTGGTAGTTATTTGACCTTGGTAGATTGCAGCTAAAGCAGAGGAGGTCATCGGACTAGCAACCTCATCCCAAAATTTGACTGAAAATACATTCATGCCTGTATGTACATACATGCACACTTACACATATATATGTGTGTGTTTGTGTATTATATAAATGTGTATGTATTATATATATATACATGTATATGTGTATGTGTGTATTTATAAGTTTGCCATTCACTTGATGGTGCTATTGACTGTAGTTTTGGTCTTCATATCTAATATGTTGTTTTGTTGATACCCTGCGACAGCCGAATGTTTTCATGTCATTTAAGACTGCAAAGCTTTATAGATTTGCAGATCCCTTACTATTTATTTGGACCATCATTCGCATTGCGTCAGTAATATATTCCGCATCAAAATACCAAGGCTTTGCTCCGGAATGTATAATTAAAATTATGATTCTGTTTTCAACGTTTTTGTCTATCAATCCAGTTTTTAACTTTTTTCATGTTACCATTATTATAGTACATGGAAGTAGCTTAATATTTTGGAAATGAATATTATATTTCCATGCTCGTATCGTAATTAGCGTGACATTGGTAGTCAAATATTTACGAATGAAGTGGTACTACAGTGGGCAGTCCACAGGTTAATATTGTGAAGATTTTACTGTGTGCTCACAAACCTAACTCTCTCTCTCTCTCTCTCTCTCTCTCTCTCTCTCTCTCTCTCTCTCTCTCTCTCTCTCGTGTCTTTAATTCAAGAGAAATGCTTCATAGCTCTCTCTCTCTCTCTCTCTCTCTCTCTCTCTCTCTCTCTCTCTCTCTCTCTCTCTCTCTCTCTCTCTCTCTCCCGTTAATTCAAGAGAAATGCTTCATAGCTCTCTCTCTCTCTCTCTCTCTCTCTCTCTCTCTCTCTCTCTCTCTCTCTCTCTCTTTATTCTCTCTCTCTCTCTCTCTCTCTCTCTCTCTCTCTCTCTCTCTCTCTCTCTCTCGTGTCCTTAATCCAAGAGAAATGCTTCATAGTTCCCTAGAGTTCTTGTCTTAGTGTAAATGAAATGTTTTACATAGGACCTCCACCAATTTACGACTTCACATTTGTTAACTTTTATCCTGATACCGTCAATTCAAGTACTTATCGGCTTATTAATTAAAAAATTGTGGGAATGCGTTTATTATCAATGCTTGAGGAGTCGTTTATTTGATCTCAAGTGTCACTTTCGTGTGTCTTACCATTCGTGTGAAAGATTAATTTCTTAACAGTTTTATGGAAACTCTGTCGTCAAACTAGTGACTTATCATTTTTGACCACAGGATAATTGACCATTAATATTGCTACTACCACTGCTAATGCTACCACAACAACAACAACAACAAATAATAATAATAATAATAATAATAATAATAATAATAATAATAATTGTAAATTTGCAACTGAAATAACTTGAAGAAACATTAAGGGTATGGTAAAATTTAGGTGAACTTCAACAAATCAGTAAAGAAGAGTAATGTTAGACAGATAAGAGTATTGAATAAACAAATCCTCTCTGTTCTCCAAATGGTTTTATTGGATTCACAGTCAGTTGGTTTAAACAGGACATGAAGAGATCAGGACTTTGTGATGTTCACGGCTGATTGATAGTGCTCATACGATGAAGAATCCTGGCCTCTCTTTCGTTTTGTTGATCTGTCGAAGGAAGTTTATAAAAATGAATCCTGTTCGTAATTTGTTGATGAAAGTGTAGTTCGCTTCTGCGCGGTCACCGTTTTTATGAGTATATTTAAAGTTTAGAACTGACGCGTAGGTTCCATTGCTTTGAGCTCTTCTTTATATTCTTAGTTTTATTCTTTAGTGTCGCTTTAGTTTCGACATCTCTGTTGTATTCGTCGCTATACACTTGATAATATCGGCCATAAATTCGTGAATCACTTTTCTTTCAACAGCCAAGAATATATTCTCAATTATGTGTCTTGTTGTCCTCAATTATAAATTCTCAAAGGTGACTTTGCTTTCAAGATCTGGGTTATATTGTTACTTAAATTCTCGATATTATATATATATATATATATATATATATATATATATATATATATATATATATATATATATTTCTTATTTCTTTGAATTTCACTTCACTCCTTCAAACCAACCACGTTAACCAGTGACATAAGACTTTATTGGCAACAGCTTTCTTGGCGTCGCAGAGTACTGCAAATGCCAGTCAGGTTGGCCAGGCATTTTGATGAACCAAGTTTTGTCCACGGGGGAGCCAAGGTACAAACAAATAGTGGAAGTTGCATTCAAGTTGGGGCACTTTGTTAGATTTTATTTATGCAGAGATCGGTGAAATCGGCAAACTATAGTGCCCTTATTTATCTCAGGCCTAAAGGACACGATTCCCGTTAGAGGGTAGTGTCGTCAGTGCACCTCACGCGGTGCACTGTAGGCATTACTAAAGGTTCTTTGCAGCGTCCCTTTGGCCCCATGCTGCAACCCCTTTCATTCTTTTGACTGTACCTGCGTTCATATTCCCCTTCTTCCATCTTACTTTCCTCAACCCTCTCCTAACAGTTGTTTCATAGGGCAACTGCGAGGTTTTCCTCCTGTTACACCTTCAAAACCGTTTTACTCTCAGGTTCTGTTTCAGTGCTGAATGACCTCATAGGTCCCAACGCTTGGCCTTTGGCCTGAATTTTATGTTCCATTCCATTCCTAAAGAACGCAAAAAAAAAAAAAAAAACTGAAGGCTGTAAGAGTCAAAGAAAACGGAATCATGATGAAAAGGTAGCAATCACCGAGCTCATAATCACTGAGTAAACGTTGGAAGAGGTGGCTTGACGGGTGTTTAGAGGGGAGAGACCTACTTCCTTCGAGCGTAATGGAATACTGTTCAAAGTAGTAGCTGAAGAAAAGATTAGGGATCGGTTTGTAAGCAACATGCTTCTTTCTCTTGCGCATTTCCAACTTTCCGCTATTATTTTATTATCCCAAAATTTTAGAAATTTTGACGTGCTCAGCACTTTCTCACTTTATTTTAATGTGATTTTTCAGACGCCATCCAATCCCTGTTCAGTCAGCGTTTTGATGTATCATAATTTCTCTAGGTGTGATCAGTTTGACCTAATGGTTCAGCTCATGAAGTGGTAGTTTGACAGTTTTTGTGCCTTGTTGCGCTGGAGAGAATTGGTTGAAAGTGGGGAGAGGAATTTTATGACGGGGTTTGTGAAGCAGAGAGAGAGAGAGAGAGAGAGAGAGAGAGAGAGAGAGAGAGAGAGAGAGAGAGAGAGAGAGAGAGAGAATATAGTAGAAGAGTTGTTATCAGTTTTATCAGTGGATTTGTTTTTGTTTGGATGAGATCCCTACTCGTCGCTCGAGAAGTAAACAACACTCGTAGTATAATTTATCGCTTCTTTTGCTTTAAACTCTTCGTATTACCTCTCCCTCTTCTTGTTTACTTCGTACTGAGACTGATAAAAGACACCGGGTTGCCTTTGCATGTTGAAAATCCCACCCGCCTTTTTAGTCTTCTGCAAAAGAAATTCTATTGAGATGTCTTTGTGTGTCCGTCCGCCCTCAGATCTTAGAAACTGCTGAGGCTAGAGGGCTGCAAACTGGTATGTTGATCATCCACCCTCCAGTCATCAAACATACCAAATTGCAGCCCTCTAGCCTCAGTAGTTTTTATTTTATTTAAGGTTAAGGTTAGCCATGATCGTGCACCTGGCACCGCTATAGGTGCCGACAACACAGGCCACCACCGGGCCGTGACTACAGGTTTTATGGGCCGCGGGTGAGAGTTTCATGGGCCGCGGCTGAGAGTTTCATACAGCATTCTACGCTGAACAGAAAACTCGATTGCGCCGAAGAAACTCCGGCGCATTTTTTAATCGTTTATGTTTCTCCTTTACTCACCTTTAAAGATGCCATTTTCTGTCATATCTTCCCCTCTTATCAGTTCCCCTTTCCTCCTCAAAGCAATTTCCCCTCTCTTGTTTATAGGTCCATCCACAACGGGGGATTCTAATTCATCTCGCTGGTCAGGTAGCAATTAGGGGATCTCTTAATTGAAGTGAATGGCCCACGAGGGCTTCCATTATGTCTCTTGGACGCCATCCTACGTTCTGTGCCGTCTGTCTCCTTTGGAAAGCGGATTTTCTTTTGAGTATTTATAGGCACGTAAGGATTCCTATGGAAATTAGCATTAAAAGCGGACTCTTCAGTGAGTAACAGTTTTTATGGACACGTACGGATTGCGTGGAAATTGTCATCTGGGTTTTTACTGTTGTGCTGGGCCGGAGCCGTGATAAAGGAGTGGGGAGGAGGGGGTTGATAGTAAACAAACTAAGCTTCGACAAAAACTGGCAAAAAACTTTAGGAGTCTGATGCAAGCGGAAGTAGGTCATGATGACTCTCGAAAGGCACTGTGGTATTTTAGAGTATGTGGGTCGCATGAATGCTGTTGAAATAAAAAGATAAATATTTTATTATTACAAGATCTTGTTTTATAGGAAACACCGCAATGAATTTTTGGCGTCGATAACCTTGTTTTTTGCGACGTCTCCTCGCACCATTGCTTCTTGCATGATTGCAAAATGACCTCTGATCTTTAAGGAAGTATTTCTGGAAGGTTAACCTTGAACCAGTCCGAGATACGTTTGTCATGGAAGTCCTCACTCAGGTACTTATCTAGGGGTGGATTTTCTTGAGTATTTTTATTTTTTTTTTCCTAAATAGAAGTGGATTTTCAGTTCTTATACTGATTGTGATGTAGACGGGGATTTTCACTATTATTCGTGTTATGTCAGCCATGACCCTCGGACCAGGTAAGGAGAAACTGCACAGTTTTGTGAAAGTTTCCGCCCTTCAAAGTACCCGCTGCCTGTGCTTGCTACCCATTTTTGCTACACATGACCATGGGCACGCGGCTACCAGCCCCATCCCAAAATCTTTAGTCAGAGGTTGTATAGGTAATGTATTTTGGAGATCAGATTTCTCTGGTTCACTGTCGAGCGTCTCTACTGAATAAAAGAAAAATACAGTCAAATGTTTTGGGCACAGCGAAGCCCGAGGAACCAGGAGAGTCTTACTCTGATTGTCATCTCGGCTTGAACCACGACACTCTCCCGGATTTTATCTCTGCGAGCTTTCATCAGATTCCTTTCCTATTGTCATGTCAGGTTTGCGTTTTCCCTTTTGTTATGATCGTCATAGATATTCACCTACTTCTGAGTGTTGCCACACTGCCCTCCAAGTTCCTTGCTTTATTCCGTTTCTGGTATATCCATGGTTACTCTCAGTTGTTTTTCATTATTATTATTATTATTATTTTTTTTTTTTTTTTTTATTTATTTATTTATTTTTTTTTTGTTAAGCAGAATCGGGTTATGAAACTCACGGTGTTATTCGTGAGTTATATCCATTGTTTATTCATTAATTTCTTTGTGTATCCGTAGTTGCTCTCTTCCAAATGCTCTTCATCATTTGTTAATCCCTTTTGAAGGAAAATAGGCCTGTGAAACTTAAGACGTTATTCATGAGTTACATTCACTTTTTTTTTACATTCATTTGCTTGTTTTTATTACTGCACAAAATACTTAACTTAGTCGTGATCTATTTCTTATTTTTTTAACCTTTCATCTTTTTCGTTCCTTGGGTTTTCATCTTAAGAGTTTCTTGCTGGGATGAGCTGTCGTCATATTTTTACTCACTTCGCTTCCTCCAGCCATCAGACTCGCTCACTCCTTCAGGTAAAAGTATAAGAGAGAGAGAGAGAGAGAGAGAGAGAGAAAATGTTCATTTCTAGGTTAAAATTAAGTTGCTTCATTCCAACACTGGCTCTTGCCTAAGAGCAACTGTCCTTTAATTAAGATAATGTGTTGTAAGGGTATAAGAGGCCT
>NC_089761.1:40839272-40861772 GCF_040412425.1 Macrobrachium rosenbergii | reverse complement strand
CCAAAGGAAAGATAATTCCTTAAAATTCCTTTATAATCTTGTTTTCTCAGGAGATACGTTAGATTGAAAAGGGATATGTTTGTGCCTGTTGACATTGATTTATCGATATAAGAAACTGACAGGGAGAGAGAGGAAGGTTTTTGGGAGGTTAGCACACACACACACACACAGTCTCTCTCTCTCTCTCTCTCTCTCTCTCTCTCTCTCTCTCTCTCTCTCTCTCTCTCTCTCTCTCTCTCTCTCTCTCTCTCATACCCACAGTACATATATATATTTACAGTATGTATATATATATATATATATATATATATATATATATATATATATATATATATATATATATATATATATATACTTTCCACCCTCCTTACAATTGTTTCACAGTGCAACTGCGAAGTTTTCCTCCTGTTACACCTTTCAAACCTTTTTACTGTCAAGTTCCGTTTCAGCGTTGAATGACCTCATAGGTCCCAGGGCTTGGTTGTTGGCCTAAGTTCTGTATTTTATTCTATTCTGTTCTCTAGTCTTACCAGAGATTGTTTGCAGAGTTCCTCCTGCAATCCTGGCTTCGCCTCTTCCTTGTCCTTCCATCATCTATAACTATCTTTTACCAGTCGTCCATTAACATTCTCCCAACATCCAAAGTGTCTTTAATTGCTCCCTACCATTTCTCCCACCATCCATATTAACCTCCATTTCTCCAACTTCCTGGTTTCCACTTACTCCCCCCAACATTCACTTTCAGTTTCAGTCCAAACGAACGTGGCGACCTTGCTCTGCTCTGCTCTGCTCTGCTCTTTGTGTCCCTCCTTGCTTAACCTGGAAAGGGGGTGGACTGTAATTTTAGAGCATTATGTCCTCTCCTTCCCTTTTATACTTTATGGTGGCGTTTAATGTGATTTTAATTGAGCTTTATCGTATTCCGCGGGGCTATGAATCAATGGCTCGCGCACGAACCTACTTGAGATATTACGGCGATACGTTTATAACTTTATATTTGTAAATATATTTTGTTGGGTTTAAGGTTATATTGAAACACGTTGTTATTATAAATCGTATTATTAGTTGAGGCATAGCATGCGATTTCAGCCTCGGTTGGTTCATAATATAAGAATGAACGTCAATTAAGAATGTTTAAAATGACTGAAAACTTATGGTTGTTTGCACAGAAAATTGCTATAAAAGAGAGAGAGAGAGAGAGAGAGAGAGAGAGAGAGAGAGAGAGAGAGAGAGAGAGAGAGAGAGATAACTAAAAGCAATGGTTGTTTGCCCATGAGAGAGAGAGAGAGAGAGATAAAAATCATATGGCTGCTTGGAAAGCAATGGTTGTTTGCCCAGAGAGAATTGCTGAGTGAGAGAAAAGATAACTAAAAGCAATGGTTGTTTGCCCATGAAATTGCTATGAGAGAGAGAGAGAGAGAGGACTAAAATCATATGGCTGCTTGGAAAGAAAATTGCTATGAGAGAGAGAGAGAGAGAGAGAGAGAGAGAGAGAGAGAGAGACATGTGTTTGTTACAGCATGATATGGCATAGATAATGATAAGTTTCATCGGCTGTGTTTATGTAATGTAAAATGTCTCGGCACGAGTGATGATCGCATGTGTTATTCTTCAGGACACGTAGATGAAAATATAAATGATTGTATATTACCCTCAGCCAACCATATAAGATTGTTGTTATGTATCTGTCTGTTCTCGTGATATATGTAAAAGTTGCCAACTAATTTCAATGAAATTTTGTGAATAGGTGGGCCATGGATCTAGAACGAGCTGACTGGATTTTGAGATGGATCCGGATTAGGATATGTATTCAGGATGGTGTAATGCTTGTTGTTGTTATACCTTGCCTGTTCACATGATATTTTTAATGGTTACCAATGAATTTCAGTGAAGTTTTATGAAGAGGTAGGCTATGGATCAGGGAAAAGCTGACTGGATTTTGAGATGGATCCGGATTAGGATACGGATTTGGAATGGTGTAATGCCTGGTATTGTTATACCTTGCCTGTTCACTTGACATTTTTAATGTTTACCAATGAATTTCAATTAAATTTTGGGAATGGATGGACCATGGATCAAGGAAGAAGCTGACTGGATTTTGAGATGGAACCGGATTAGTATATGGATTTGGAGTGGTGTAATGCCTGGCATTGTTTTCCCTTGCTTGTTCACTTGATATTTCTAATGGTTACCAATGAATTTCAATTAAATTTTGGGAATGGGTGGACCATGGATCGAGGAAGAACTGGCTGGATTTTGAGATGGATCTGTATTAGGATATGGATTTGGAATGGTGTAATGCCTGGTATTGTTATACCTTGCCTGATCACTTGACATTTTTAATGTTACCAATGAATTTCAATGAAATTTTGTGAATGGGTGGACCATGGATCAAGGAAGAGCTGGCTGGATTTTGAGATGGATCCGGATTAGGATATGGATTTGGAATGGTGTAATGCCAGGTATTGTTTTACCTTGCCTGTTCACATGATGTTTTTAATGGTTACCGATGAATTTCAATTAAATTTTGGGAATGGGTGGACCATGGATCAAAGAGGAACTGACTGGATTTTGAGGTGCATCCGGATTAGGATACGGATTTGGAATGGTGTAATGCCAGGTAATGTTGTCCCTTGCCCAGTCTTCACCGTCTCACACGTGTCAGCCCGACACTTTCGCTTTCGAAAAGAGGCGTAATTAAGCCTCGGCTTCGGCTGCCGTCCGTCAGCTGACCTTGTTCCAACAGCCTAATCGTGACTGAAATTCCCTTTGGTCATTTTCGTGCTTAGGCAAATTGCTGCTGTAATCGTGGCCTGATATTTTTATGATACTTGTTTTTTCCCCCCCTTGAAATTTATGTGTATCGTAACGTGAATGGTATTGCAGACCAGGTTTTGCAATCCTTTCTTTATCTTTTTGTGTTTGTGTTCATGTTGCGTCAGTTTGTATGCGTGTTTTGTCTTAGATTAAATTACTGTTTCTTTATATTTTAAACGTAAATGTTATTTCGGAAAAGGTCTTCACTTGCTAACTTCTACTACGTTTGTTTTTTCCTCTTCATTTTGACCCAGTCGTGTCTTGGGTTCTTGAAAGTGTCCTTTTATAATAGGTTTTAATTTATTCCTTATTTATTTATTTCTATAGTTATTTATTTATATAATTTGTTAATGCTTTTACAAGGCGCGACATTAACTGTATGCTTAACTTCTTTTTTCATCCAGCCTTAATATTTTTTCTTGAATCCCTTATAAAGGAATTCTGATGATAAAAAAATCCTTTTGACATTATTGAAAGTGAAATTAATAAAAGGGTCTCTGAAGGGGCATCATTATCTTTGTTAGAAGTATTTTTAGAGCTACTGGACTGGGTTGTATAAAGGGCCTAAGGTCTTTAAGATGGCAGTTCAGAGGTCAGTCAGGGTAAGAACCAGGATAGCGTAGATGAGTGGTTGTTTCTCTCTCTCTCTCTCTCTCTCTCTCTCTCAGACCTCATTCCTTCGATTTATTGTAATTTTTTAAAATGTATTTTTGGTGATCAGTTATTGCACTTAACGTAATTTGTGAAATGTGAATACATAAATTTCCAGGACTTTTGCAAATGAGTGGTACTTTGAGAAAGTTATATTCATTTTTAACTCAAGGTCGCGCAACAGGCCAGTCAAGTGAATATGTTTTTAAGAATAAAATGTGCTGTAAAATTTTAATTGTGAATTCAGGTCAGCGAACTAAAAACCTTTAGATGGAAACTCCTTCGGTACAAATAAAGGGAAAAAATGCTATAAAGTTCATAGAGTCATTATATTTAAGACACCCTTAGACTGGCACATTTGTTAAAAAAAAAATTGAAAATATTCTCTTTCTCAGAGAGTTGTTAAAAAGTGAAATTATTGAAGTGAAATCGATTTTGCAAAGACTTATCCATAAAATAATGAGATTGAATGCATGCCGCATCTAGCAGAGAATTGTTGATAACGTCCAAATATTGAAGACAAGCTTTGTGCCCTCCAAAAAAAAACTAATAAAATCGAGACTGTTCAGATAGACCAGCTCCAAAAAACTGACAGAATCAAGACTGTTCAGATAGACCAGCTTCAAAAAAACATAAAATCAAGACTGTTCAGATAGACCAGTTCCATCTTCAAGAAGAATCGCTTATAAAGGAAAGGAAAAGGAGGGAGTGAGTCCGAGTGAAGTGGAATATTTGGAAAGCCTTCTTTGCCAAGGTGCCCTCGGGAAAATTTGATTAAGGAAGACGAAAGGCGGGAAATGAGAGCAACTCCTCTTCCTTATCCTTCTTCTTCTTCTTCTTCTTCTTCTTCTTTCTCTTTTGCCTTGAGGAAGACGGAGGAAAATTACAAAGAGGAGGGAACAGGAGATTCCGATGATCATGGAGAGGTTGTAAAGGAGAGGAGAGAGTGATAGAAATAGGAGGAAAGGAAAGGTTCATTTGGTGGTTAAAAACAAATAGATAATATTGAGTCGAGGGTAAAGTATATGATCTGAAAAAGAAGAAAAGAACATTTGGATGGAATGAAAGACTGATTCGTAAGGAATAAAAGGAAGGACAAGATTTGGGTGAAAGAAAAATAAAATAGAAACAGGAAGAATGAAACAGGCAGCAGATGAAACTGATTTAGTAAAAAGATATAAATAAAAAGACTGATAAATTTAGCCGAGAAGAGGGATTGGTTTTAAATAAGAATATTAAGGAAGAAATGAAAAGCATATAAAGTTGAAACGACAAGAAAAATCATCAAAAAGAAAGAGACGACCATAAAAAAGATAAAACCCCAAAGAGAAAAAACATAAAAAAAGATAAAATACCGAAGGGCATAAAAAAGATAAAATCCCAAAGAGAAAAACATAAAAAAAGATAAAAGCTCCTTAAGTGTGAATGAAGAAGACCCATCATTCAAAAACCGACATCATTACAAGATGCCACTCTTGGAGCTGCGTCGGTTCGACTCGGAAGACTGGTTTGTGGGAAGACCCATCTGTCATCTCAGGGGCACCTCTCGTCCAGTCCTTCGCAGGTCCTTGAAATCCTCGACGGCCTGCCACTCCTCCTACGCCCCCTCCTCCTCCTCCTCCTCCTCCTCCTCCTCCTCTTCGTACACCGTGACTTTCGCGTCTTTGCCGACGACGGCGGCGGCGGCGGCGACTACTACTTCAGCCCTCCCCAGGCGGCTTTCCCTACAAGGTGGGTCTCTGAGAAATGTGGACATGAATATGTAATAACACGGGTTGTAATGCGTTATTGGTATTGTTGTTGTTTTTTACTTTTTTTACGAGGTTGTTCTGAAACTCAAATGCAAGTTATTGGATTCTGGTCTAGTAAACACACATGCCTAAGAATGTATTTTGTAACATTATTATTATTATTATTATTATTATTATTATTATTATTATTATTATTATTATTATTATTATTATTAGTAGTAGTAGTAGTAGTAGTAGTAGTATTCTGATGATGTTTACATTAAGACACAAGCATAAACAACAGAGAAGATTATCTAAATATATATTGAAAAAGATAAGACAGTCAAGAGGAAAGAAGTATAATGAGATGCATTTGAAAATGAACAAATAGGAAGACAAACAATCAATGGATGAATAGTAAATAAATACGTGAATGCTAATTAGAAAGTAAATATTAGTGAAAAATAAAGCGAGCTGTGTGTATCGCCATACAAATACGACAGTCAGCATTTCTAATACTAGAAGTTATTGTACCTGGTAGTTAGACGATTTTGGAGGTCACTTCCATTGTTAACAGAGGCATGGGGCTAGCCAGCAACCTCATCCCAAAATCTCTGCTGGGTACCGGAAGGCTAACGCCATGTAGGACCAGTATCTATAACAGGAACATATGGTAAAAAAATAAATAAATAAAGAAGACTTACTCTCTTGAATAATCGTTATGGTAATATTTAGCGAATTTTTGAAAGCACAACTCGTCCGATCAGCGAAGTTAAGAAACGTTGGATCTGGTCAGTAGCCTACTTGGGTGGGTGACCTCCTGGGAACATCTGATGCTGTTGACATCAATTTGAACTTCTCAGTTCCAGAGGTTCTTGATTTCTCACACCGTTGGACTGAGGATCTCGTGCAAGTGGAACTTCAGAAGTTCAGGCGAAGGTGCAGTGCATTATTACCCAAATACAATTCTCCATGTATTTTAATAATGTACTTGTATTTTTATCTAATTTGTTTATTAACATGGTAATTTTTAATTTTTTTTAATAAGTTATCACTTCTTTCTGTATTTCCAATTACCTTCTGTTACATCTTTCTAATGAACACCATATTCTTTGGAAACTTGAATTTCAAGTCAATGGCCCCTTTGGTTGGGTTTGTTCCATATGAATAGGGTTCATCTTCTGAATAATAATAATAATAATAATAATAATAATAATAATAATAATAATAATAATTTAACAGTAAAAATACTTTCCACTTGGTAAAATTAATTCATTAGGTAAACGGTCAGGTATGATTGTCCTAACATTTCATTATTGACGTGTGGTGTACTGGATTATGAGGTGTTGCCATTCAGAGGGTTCCCAATTTTTAACGTGGGGTGCTCGTCTTTCGAATCTCAGTCGTTTTACTCAGTGTTTTATTCTTTCATTTTTTATTAGTGACGTACATTATACGAGCTTGTTCATTTACATATTGATTTGTCTTCATTGTTATAATATTTTTTTCTGATTTCATGTGTAAGTACAGTACATGCAGGTATTCAGGAGTGGAAGCCTGCTTTGCAAATCAATGGGCATTTGAGCCTGTTCCATATTAATGGCTCATTTTGGATGATAATAATAACAATAATAATTATGAACCGTCTGTGAACTAACATGAGGCCGAGTACCGTTGCTACTGCATTAAAATTACTATCAAATCAACAATGATGGTGCTGATAAATATGATGATGATTATGAATCGTATTTCATCAAGGTGCTGCAGTTAAATGAAAATTTTCCTAACAGATAGACTGCAATAAGTGGGCTCATTTGTTGGGGCCATCACAGCCACCAAATTACTGAACTTCTTTTGGATGGGATGATAAGTGCAGATTTTATTTCAACAAAACCTCTCGCACTTTTGATAACTTATGTGATTCATTCTGGGCTTCTGTTATCATTTGACCTGTCTAAGTTAAGTATATCTTAGTTTAACCAGACCACTGACCTGTCTGCCTGTCATCACGTTTTATAGGTAATTACGCTTTGTTTATTAATTTTTTGGGGGGAGGGGGTGGTGATGGTGGAAAGGGAGGAGGTGGGGGTCAGGCTTGCCGATCTGACCCTTCGCCACATTATTATTATTATTATTATTATTATTATTATTATTATTATTATTATTATTATTATTATTATTATTATTCAGAAGGTGAAATGTACCCATATGGAACAAGCCCACCAAAGGGCCATTGACTTGAAATTCAAGCTTCCAAAGAAGATGGTGTTCATTCGGAAGAAAGAAGTAACAGAAGTTAATGAGAAATACAAACCAGTTGCTAAATGTATTTCTGAAATTACACAATTGCATGACGGTTTGTTATGTCAAGTCGTGAGTGTGTAATAAATACTTCACGTTGAAGAGTAACTTTCTGAGGGGTGATTTTTTGTAAAACTTTCCCCCTTTATTTCAGTTACCCGATTTAGAGGTAGCTTTTGTCATGTTTAGATCTAAATTATTGAGAATTGAAAACAGAATTCTGGTAGTCTTGTATATACTGATACATATATATATATATATATATATATATATATATATATATATATATATGTATTATATATATATGTATGTTAATCTATATTTTATATATATATATATATAATATATATTTTATGTATATATATATGTATGTATGTTTATATATAATCTATATCTGTATGTATAAATGTATGTTTATATATAATATATATATATATATATATATATATATTATATGTGTATGTATGTGTGTGTATTATATAGATAGATATATTATGTCTGTTGAGGAAAACATCTCGCCGTTTAGTCTTTAAATATATTTCACATTGTATCCAGGAAGCAAAGAAACGAACAGAATAATAGATATATGGTATTCTTAATCCTTAAAAAAAATATAAAAAAGCGAAAGTCTCGCAGCCATACAGATAACCACCGTATTAATTGCAATCTCGGAGATTATACCCCAAGGGAGTTGCAATTGAATTGGTCCAGTGGAATTGGGAGAGGATTCAAGTAATCGCCTCAGTGCATATTGCATTCAAGCCAGAGTATAGCGTTTGTGTGCTTTGTAGGAAATTGATTCAGCTATTGAAATCTGAAGACAGATTTTGTATAAAACACCTCTAGATTTCAAGGTGCGTGGTATGCGTACACTCACTCTGAGGTCATTGTGACTAATGACCCATGCATCAGATCTCTAAGGTCTGTTGCAGAGGTCCAGGAAGGCTGATTTGCTTTTCGAAGTTTCGTTACAGTACTCCTCTTTATGGGACTGGTATGCGATGTTGGGGACCTCCAGAAGGCGATATCCTTTATTGAATTATTATTATTTATTATTATTATTATTATTATTATTATTATTATTATTATTATTATTATTATTATTATTCAAGATTTGCACCCAAAGGCTCCACAGACGGTCACGGAAACTTGTTTCCTAAAGACTCTGGCTTTCAGTGATGGTCACCCACCCAGGTGTATGCCAAACTCGATGTTACTTAGCTTGATCAAGAAATCAGTGCTGTACTGATGTGTTGTTATCATTATTGAAATGCATGAATATGTTACTAGGTCAAGAATATTTATCATCATTTATCTTATTTCAAAAATCGTTAATATATAATGTATTTTCGACGTTAATTTGTCATACCAGTTATAGGCAAATACTTTTTATAGTTTAATTTTTCGTTTGTTTCAGTCGTAGACAGTAAGATATTTTTTGCCAGGTTTTGTTTTGCTGTCGTTCCGTTCAATCATTCGAGTAACGTGTAACTTAATTGATTAATTTCTTTAATGTTAGAAAGTGAATAAACAAAATTAACATGAAGAGAAAAGGGAGAAATAAAATTAAATAATAAAAAAAGTAAACAAATGTCTTTGGAGGCCTAAAAACGACATTTTGAAAGGTGATTTGTAACGTGTAATAGATACGGGGGTACTCACAGCATCCCTGTAGAGAGTTATAATGAAAGTACCGAGAGAGAGAGAGAGAGAGAGAGAAAAAAAAAATTGCAAGGAGAGTGGGGTTAAAATGAACCCATAGCGAATTATGGTGGCCCAGGAATGTGGGTTATTATTTATGAATCACCTGTACCGTTCAGAAAGGAAAAAGAGGGAGAGAAATAATAAAAAAAAAAAGAATAAACAGGAGGTATGATATATGATGATCTATTGACTGTGTTTTACCATCTAATTGGGGATTAATTTCATATATGCACATGTATGAAATTATATATTTATGAGTCGATACATACATGGTGTTTAGGAATTCTGTCAGAATAAATTCTTTGCGTACTAATAAAGTTAATTTGTTTGACGTTGCAATGAAACTTGACTGTTGAAGGGGGCTTATGTACAAGAGCTTGCATTTTCTTCATATAAGTTTAGCTCTAAGTATCCGTTAAAACATTTTTTAATATTATTATTATTATTATTATTTTAAACCAAGAATTATTATAATTATTATTTTTAAACCAAGAATCCATAACTATAATGGGGAAATACAGTAACGTAAGTGTGACAATAACATAAATGATTAAAAAAACAACAGTAATGGATGTGTAATCAAATAAAAAAAAAGCACTTGATTCATCTCATAATATTTGTTATGGCATCTTCAGTGCTGTGTTATTCGTTATTAAGGTACAAACTAGAACTTGGAGTTACCTTAGAAAAATACTTTAATACAGGATACAAAATCGTGAATAGTTTATTTGGAGCAATAATTGTCATTCGAACTTGTTGAATGATTGAATTGGTTCCAGACAATTCATCTGGAAAAGGTTTTCGTAGTATTAGAGGTTATATTATTATTATTAACATTATTCCTGTTGTTGTGTAATGCAAGACACCAGAATTTATGAAACTCAAAGAAACTACAAACAATTTAAATGATATTTCATTTTAATTGAACCTTTGCAACGTTTATCTGATATGAATTTTAAAATTTTTTTTATAATGATAGTAAGAATCAATATAATAGCGTTTATCTGATATGAATTTTAGCATTTTTTAATTACAATAACAATAGGAATCCCAATAACAACGTTTGTATGATATAAAATTGTAAACGAATATCGCTAACACTTTCATTCTAATATTGATATCGTTATGTTAATAGCATTAAACGCATTGTTAGCACCATATCACATTATTACAGATGACAGTGTTAACACTACTTCTAAAGGGTTGATGTTCATCTCCTCCCATTTAGCTAATGGAATTGCCCTGTAGGCGAGTAGCAGAGTCACCTGAATCTAATGAGGATCACACACGCATTGCGGGCTGTGTGAGAGAGGGAGAGAGAGAGAAAGAGAGATAATAGTTTGTCAGATTTTGGCTTTTGTCTGTGTGTGAGCGAGAGAGAGAGAGAGAGATAACAGTTTGTCAGATTTTGGCTTTTGTCTGTGTGTGAGCGAGAGAGAGAGAGAGATAATAGTTTGTCAGATTTTGGGTGTTTTGAGATAACAGTTTGTGATTTTGTGTGTGTGTGTGTGTGTGAGAGAGAGAGAGAGAGAGAGAGAGAGAGAGTTAACAGTTTGTCAGATTTTGGCTTTTGTTTGTGTGTGAGAGAGAGAGATAACAGTTTATCAGATTTTGGCTTTTGTCTGTGTGTATGTGTGTGTGTGTGAGAGAGAGAGAAAGAGAGATAACAGTTTGTCAGATTTTGGCTTTTGTGTGTGTGTGTGAGAGAGAGAGAGAGAGAGAGAGATAACAGTTTGTCAGATTTTGGCTTTTGTCTGTGTGTGTGTGAGAGAGAGAGAAGGAGAGAGAATGACAGTTTGTCAGATTTTGGCTTTTGTCTGTGTGTGTGTTTGAGAGAGAGAGAAAGAGATGACAGTTTGTCAGATTTTGGCTTTTGTCTGTGTGTGTGTTTGAGAGAGAGAGAGAGAGAGAGAGAGAGAGATAATAGTTTGTCAGCCTCTGGCTTTTGTTTGTGTGTACACTAACATTAAAGCAGATGCAAGATCTTTCTTTTATAACAGAATTATGGTAGCTTTCTGCTGCTGTTTGTAATAAAACAGCACTCGAATTATGGTCTCATTCAGCTGTTAGCTAGTGTTTGTCATGGGACAGCATTATGGCTAAGTAATAGTATGTCAGCTTTTAGATTTTGTTTGTGGACACTGTAGCATTATGGGAGGTTTCAGATGTTTGTTTAAAAACCGAATTATAATGGCTTTTTCTTTCTTCTGTAATGGTTTGATATGCATTAGCCTTATACTGTCTTTCTCTATTTCCAGGTAAGCGTTATACGAGACTAGGTAAATTCTCATTAGATAAGGTCCCCCATCGTACAGGTAAGAAGTTAATTGACTTTGTATACATATGTATATATACATATATACGTGTGTGTATGTATGTTAGTTTGCGTGAGAGAGAAAAATAAGTAAATCATGTGTCTAAAGAGAATAAAATATTGTTATGTGCAAAGAGAGAGAGAGAGAGAGAGAGAGAGAGAGAGAGAGAGAGAGAGAGAGAGAGAGAGAGAGAACAAAATCGTGTAATCAAGTTAAGGTATTGTTCCTATTCTCGTATCAGAGAAAATGGAAAGAGAGAGAGAGAGAGAGAGAGAGAGAGAGAGAGAGAGAGAGAGACAGAGAGAGAAAAAAACCGTGTAATCAAGTTAAGGTATTGTTCCTCTTCACGTATTAGAGAAAATGGAAAGAGAGAGAGAGAGAGAGAGAGAACAAAATCGTGTAATCAAGTTAAGGTATTGTTCCTATTCACGTATCAGAGGAAATGGAAGGAGAGAGAGAGAGAGAGAGAGAGAGGTATCTCTTTCCTCCTTGCAAAACCAGTGTGTGTGTGTGTCTGTGGCGCAAACAAAAGCAAGTAAAAAAAGAGAGAGCATCTGAATTGCAAAACGATTCTCATGACACTGAGAACTTATCTCTGGTAACACGAGAGATCAAGGTTGGATAACAAAAGCCTCTGTGGCTACCTCCCCCTCCTTCTCGTCTCGCCTGTTACCGCGTCCTGCAAGCACAGCTGACTTGTCGCACTTGTGGTTAGGTGTTGCTTGCTTGCGAATGCAGTCTTTTGTTTCACGAAACGAATCTGTGTGTGTGGGTGTGTGTGTGTGTATGCATATCGCGGACGTTTGTGAATATGCTTGACGAATGAGATGTTACGGGTTGTTTGTGCCTGGTAACTTTTAAGTTTTATTTTTTAATTTTTATTATTTTTATTATGATTTTATTTTTATTTTTTTAGAAATGGACCTTTATGAAAATGCTCGACGAATGAAGTAAAGCGGTTTGTTTATGCCTGGTATTTTTTTAATTACATTTTTTTATTTTTATTATAATTTTATTTTTTTATATTTAAAACAGATGTGTTTTGATACAGCTTTTTTTATATTTATGAATATTTTCGTTTAAAACTATATAAACAAAATGTTTATGCCTGGTAATTTTTTGTTTTATTTTTCATTTTTAGAGAGAGAGAGAGAGAGAGAGAGAGAGAGAGAGTTTGTACCCTACGGTAAGATGAAGAGATTTTAAAACATTCATGTTAATTGCATCACAGGATATGACAACTACTTGTTGAAAGCGGCAGTGGCTTACAAAGTAGAGAGAATTGCATTTGCCAGAACTTTGTGACTTCACCTGCATTGTTACGCCCTCAGTATATAAAGTAAATCAATCAGCCTTTCGTAAACGCATTTGCATGAAAACTAAAATGCTTTCTCTTACGTAATTCTCGCGAGAAGATTTATAATGTCAGCTATGCTGTCAGCTGTTCTTGAGAGCACCGTTTGAATGATCTTGAACGGGTTTTTTTATCTTTTATTATTGAATTATGTTTGCGTTCGTGAACGTGGGTTTATGGAGTAATAACTATTTAACTTAGCTGCCTGAAGAGTTCTTCACAAGAAAGTTCCTCACCATTTCTTATTGAAATAGCTGTTTTAACTAGTGTTATGTCGTATTGCATTTTATTTTGATGTTGAAGATTTACTGCGAAATAATTTTATCACAATATCAGTCAATGTTTGCTCGAACTTATGAGTGTCTGCTTAGATTTTAGAACCTTTCGCTATTCAGTGTCGTGTTAGGGAAATGTGGCTCAGATAGTCTGAAAAAAGGGGTATTTCTGATTTTAAAAAAAGGGGGGGGGGATATTTTTGGGGCAGAAGGTTGAACCCCTGCTTCGGAAGGGGAGTTCGTTAAGAGAGATATTCTAGCGATAATATTAATTGCCTTTCCCGTAGGGGTGTAGAGCCGTCAGTGCACCTCACGTGGTGCACTGTAGGCATTACTTAAGGGTCTTTGCAGCGTCCCCTCGGCCCCTAGCCACAACCTCTTTCATTCCTTTTACTGTCCTTCCGTTCATATTCTTTCTTCCGTCTGACTTTCCAACCTCTCTAACAGTTGTTTCATAGTGCAGCTGCCAGGTTTTCCTCCTGCTACACCTTTCAAACCATCTTACTGTCAGCTTCCGTTTCAGCGCTGAATGACCTCATAGGTCCCAGCGCTTGGTCTTAGGCCGAAATTCTGTACTCTATTCTATTCAATTAATTGCCTGGTTCGTTATCGTTTGAACTGTAATCGGGGATTTTTTATTATGTGTGTGAGGAATAAGTACGGTTCGAGGCGTTTTTGCTATTGTTCCTTTTGAATTCGATATCTGAAAAAAAAAATAGCAAAATTCTTTAGAGTCGTACAGATCTGAGGGAACATATATTTTTAAAATGATTGAACCCAAAACGCTAGTGATTGTAGTTTCCTCTTATATGTCTTTTCATATATGAAATGTCTTTTCTGAGTTATTACCTCGTCCCTTTGGTGAAAATTCCGTTCTGTTTATGAATTAGAAATAATTTCAAGAGCGCATACCTCCAAGGTATCCCCCTCAAAAACAAAAAAGTCTTGATCCGTATCTGCGTCGGGAAACTTCACAATGGTACCCTGTCTTCCTTGGCTTATAGCCGCCCTCCTCCTCCCGTAGGGGGGTAGTGCCGTCAGTGCAGCGTCTCTCCGGCCCCCAGCTGCAACCTATTTCATTCCTTTTACTGTACCTCCATTCATTTTCTCTTTCTTCCATCTTACTCTCCACCTTCTAACAATTGATTCATAGTGAAAATGCTTTGAGGTTTTCCTTCTGTTACACCTTTCAGACTTTTTCACTGTCAATTTCCGTTTCAGCATAGAAGTTCATTTCTCGTCATAATGTGGTTCGGATTCCACAATAAGCTGTAGGTCCCGTTGCTAGGTAACCAGTTGGTTCTTAGCCACGTAAAATAAGTCTAATCCTTCGGGCCAGCCCTAGGAGAGCTGTTAATCAGCTCAGTGGTCTGGTTAAACTAAGATATACCTAACTTTTTTTCCGTTTCAGAGCTGAATGGCCTTAGTTGTCCCAGTGTTTGGCATGTATGCCTAAAATCTATAAATCAATTAATCAATTTGCTTATAGCCCACCTTTCTGTGGCTTCCTTGATGTGTATGAGTTAGATTTTGGCGTAAAATTTCTCCAGGAATGATTGACAAAAGAGAAACCAACATAAAGGGTGATAATAGTATACTTCCGTCCACACTCGTCGACGTAGGTGATATATATTTCAAGTTGAGAAAATTCTGGTCGTATTTCACGCAGTGATGTATAGCCTTTCAACTTCTGCCTTTTGAGATTTGAATGTATCCTGATTTTTGGACCATTTTCTTCTTGTTTTCATTTTTCCCTTCCCTCGTTTTGCTTGATTTTTATTTATTGGTTTATTTATTCATTCATATATTTATATATGTATTTATTTTTGCCGCTCATTCTCTGTTCCCAAAAGCTCATTCTGAATAGCGAGGCCTTCGAATATGAATTCGTAACCATACCCCCGACCTGGTCCAGCCTCCCCCACCCCCACCCGCCGCAGAAAACTGGTTTAACTGGTCCACCTACGCACACACAAGTACCCCCACCCAACAAATGCCACCCACGATTCTCTCCCGTCTCTCCTCCACCCACCGTCGACGCCCAGCCCACTTTGTTTCGCTTATCGAGATTCCATTGTTGAGGCGTAGATCATGCCGGCGACTGATTGCTGTATTTACCTGCTTGTTGTATTCATTTATCCTCTTGTGTGACTAGAGGAAGATATATGTATGTGTGAAGCATATGTATATCGTCATTAGTATAGTCATACTGTCAGAAATGACGGTAATATAAGCTCATGAGTAGTGCGTCATAACACTTTACAATTGCTGATCCATTTACCTTTCTTTGCATGTACTCATGCACTTATATATATATATATATATATATATATATATATATATATATATATATATATATATATATATATATATATATATAAACAAACTTCCTTCCCATTACCTACTTCACTCCGTATATCTAGTACATTTTAGGCCTTCCTATTCCTCTGACACCTGCGAATTATATCCTCTTTTCACCTTGCTATTTTCTTTCAGTCTTTCCACATGACCAGATCATTTAAAATATATATAAACAAACTTCCTTTCCATTACCTACTTCACTCTATATATCTAGTATATTATAGGCCCCCTATCCCTTATCCCTCTGACACCTGCGAATTATATCCTCTTTCCACCTCGCTAACTCCCTTCATTCTTTCCACATGACCAGGTCACGTTAAAACATACTGATCCACAGTTTCATCTGCACTAACCCTTCTGTTTCTACATCTCTCCACTTTTGTCACCTTTTTGATTATTCTTACGCCACGTGATAGGCAGGGAGTTTATTGTAAGTCCAACTTTTTTCCCTTTACTAGTATTCAACATCTTAACATTACTTCCATGAAGGAGAGTTGGCTCAACAAACCTTTCATGTGTCCTCTTTGGCTTTCATATACATTCACATATTATTGAAGTCGCATCTCTTCTCACGATGAGGATTAAATTATATATGTATAAAGAGAGAGAGAGAGAGAATTCCTCGAAAATCCGGTTGATGGCAGTGCGCACTAGGTGAATGTTGGTCGATAGTTTTACATGAATTCGACCGTGCAATCACTGCCTGCAGTTGGCAATGCTATATAAGATTAGTGATAGTCTCTCTCTCTCTCTCTCTCTCTCTCTCTCTCTCTCTCTCTCTCTCTCTCTCTCTCACAGAAGGGTGGACGAAAGCTATAAGGTCTGTATATATTTTTACAAATACATTACGTATTTCTGATCAAGATTATTACTGTGATCCTTCTGTTATATACATATATACACACACACATATATATATATATATATATATATATATATATATATATATATATATATATATATATATATATATATATATATATATATTATATAAAGATATATGTATATATATATATAAATATATATATACTGTATATATATTTTCTAATAAATAATGTTTTACTTAGTTTATTCACTAATTTATTTAATTATTCAGAATTAAAAAACGAGGTGTTGCGACCCACATCTATTTCTTATGACAGAAAATTGTACCTTTATGCTAATGAAGGAAGTTGAACTTCGTGTGAAAGTCACGAATATTTATAAGCGGCCCATGTTAACGAATGAACTAATGTGAAGCGTATAATTATTCCTACGGTATATTTCTCCATTTATTTATTTTTGTCTTATTCGACGTTTTCATTGTGTTTTGACTTACGGCCTTCTGTTTTTAGGTAGGTCAATGACCTGTTGTTTGGTCCGTTTCTTATTGATGTTTATCATTTTTTGAAAATTCATAATTATTCCCATCGTGTATATTTCTTCATTTATTTAGTTTTGTCTTATTCCTGTTTTCATTGCGTGTTGACTTTCTTGTGGTCTCCTGTTTTAGAGAAGGTTAGATAATGACTTGTCTTTGGTCCTTTCTGTATTGATGTTTACGAATTTTTTTTAACAAATATAAATTTTTCCATACTTACTATGTCTTCATTTATTAGTTTTTTTTCTGTTTTATTTATTTTCCTGACCTTGTTCTACAGTAGCTTCTTTGAGTTACCTGTTGCATTGTTAGGCTGAACTTTTTTTTTTTATTTATTCATTGTTATTTATTTTTTTTTAGAGGGATGTAGATGGGCGTGGTAGAGTGATCCCATAGTGTTATTTCTTAAGTGAACGTGGCTTTAGTTATTTGTTTTGGTTTTAAAGGATTTTGTTCACCTAAACTTTTCATGTAGTTACTGATGTTTCTAAATTTTAGATATGCTAGGATTCCAGTGTCATTTGTTTACATACCACATATATATTCATATATATGTACACACATATGAATATATATATGGTATGTAAACAGACACATATATATATATATATATATATATATATATATATATATATATATATATATATGAATTTATATATGTATGACATTGGAATCATAGGATATCTAAAATTTAGAAATATCAGTAAATACATGTATAATATTCATACACACACACGTGTATATATATATATCGTAGAACAACCATTTTATTGGCACCAGAGACCTCACTGATATGTGTTTATGGATTAGAATTGACTCTATTTATAATTTGTTGAAAAAAAAAATTATCAGGCATATTTATGCTTCCAAGGTTCTAGGAAAATTCAGTAGAAAAAAATATTCCTAGAGATTGATTTTTTATTATAGTTTTCAAACATCTTTTGTTTAAATCCTTCATACACGATTACAACAGCTTTCTGATCGCATGGTACAAAGGCAGAAGAATATGGGTGGATCTGTATCGAAGCTACTGCCATCTGTGGCTCGTTACATGGATGATTGATGGATGCAATAAAAATGTCAGTAATTTATGAGTATGTTCAGAGGGATTTCCAGCGCTCTCTCTCTCGCTTGTTTTAAGATAGTTGGTCCGCTGGTATAGTGGTTAGTGTCGTGGCATGCCACTCAGATGTCACGGGTTCGCGTCTTCCCCAGGTCGATGGAAAATCACTGGTTCTGTATCATGACCAGTTACTGCTGTAGTGCAGGGTCTGCGGTGGGAGGCTGAAACCAACATTCTTTGGAAGCTTGAATTTCAAGTCAGTGGCCCTTTTGGTGTGCTTGTTCCATGTGAATAGGTTTCATCTACTGAAATAGTAATAATAATTATTAGTTTTCATATATAATTTTGTAGGTGTGACGAATTCAAGCACATAGAAGCATATATGAGTCAATATTTCGCGGCAAGCTTTTTTAAAGGTTTTTTTTTTTTCATTCAAAATTAATTCTTGCGGAAACATTTCGGGCGTGATTGTCCGTAGCCGGTGCTACGCCACATTTCGTCAGTAAACCAAACAACGTCCCACTTTCATCGTTGCTAACCACAGACTTTATATTTCGCTGACGCCGCATTTCGTGAATTGATCCAGCAATGTTCCTCTCCCTTCCTGCTTAGATAACCGTCGACGTTATTGCCTCTCTCTCTCTCTCTCTCTCTCTCTCTCTCTCTCTCTCTCTCTCTCTCTCTCTGCTAGAACATTTAAACGGCGCTTTTTATTATCTCTCTGTGAACATTTAAACGGCGCTTTTATTATAGCGTGACAATATGCATGCGCGTGGGAGGAGTGAATAATAGATGGAAGAGTGAGGAGGATGGTCATGGAGGAGGAGAGGAGGAGGAGGAGGAGGAGGACGGGTACACTTGGCCCTTGTCCACCCACTGACTTCCTGTTTAATCAAACCTACTTTGGCGATGATTCACACGTGTATGTGTGTATTTGTGTGTGCGTTTGTGTGTGTATGTGTATAAGTATCCTTACCTGGCCATATATTGTCTGTGTGTGTGTGTGTGTGAGTTTATGTATGTAAGTATCCTTACCTGGCAATGTATTGTTCCTTTAAAATATGATTTAGTTTAGGGGTAGTATGTAGATGAATCTCATTTATTCTGGATTTTGAAGAGAATGAATCATATGGTGTGTTCATAAGTACGCTTACCTAGTTGACCACTGTCCCTTTAAAATGATGTTGTAATGTTTGCTTCTCTTCTTGTTATTTGTTTAAGGATTTTAAATGGAATGCTGATTCACACGTGTGTGACTTCATGTGGATTAAGCTTACCTGTGATGTATTTGTTGTGCCGAAAGTACGATTCAAATGGTAGGTTCGTTTTCTTGTACATTTCGGGAATTTTGTAAGGAAAAGGGATCAAGCATTTGACGTTAGGTCTGGGGGCTTTTTATTTTTTATTGGTGGGTCTGTGAATTTCATGGTTTTTCCAAGTTTTCGTCTTGTATAGACTAGCACCGACGCATTTCAATTTACGGTGTTGTGGTTTTAACCGAAGAATAAAAACGACGCATGCGTACTGAGCGTGGTTGATTTTTCACTGCGTTCGTATTTCTGGACCTTTAAATTTTCAATTAATTTTTGTTTTTATTTATTTGCTTTGTTTAATTATACTTCTTTTCACTTTGTGTGTGTGTTTTATATATATATATATATATATATATATATATATATATATATATATATATATATATAAAATATATATATATATATATATATATATATATATTTTTGCATTAAGGTGCATATAATCATTTGGAATAATAATAGTAGTTAAATGGCCCGTTGTATCTCAGTTGTCTTTTTCTTGATTGTGTTTTGTTATCAGTCTTGAAATCCTTGTTGTTTGAGAACGAAATTGTACCTCCCATTTGGCTCGAACCCAGGAACCTAAGCTGGCCACAAGCTTAACTTCTTTTCATCAGAGAATGGGTTTGCCTTGACCGTCATATATTTTTTTTTTTTTTTACGTTCAAGCAAAACCTGTTTTAATAAAAAAAAAAAACGAAAAAATAATCTTTTTTGTGAATATCTCTCAAAGCCGTCGATGTAGTAAATTCTTTCTGCTTTTTTTTATACAAAGTTGATTTCATGAAACAAGTTTCAGGGAATTTGTTGATTATCTGTTTAAAAGTAATTTCTACGTAGTTAGAAAAGTTTGAGGCCCTGTTTTTCCCAAACGTGCGCAGTTAATCATGACTAAATGAATTACTGTACAAATAACAAAACACTAATTTGAAAAACACACAGAAAAATGAGGCGGTGTAGTCAGAATGACAGATATTTTAATATAGATGTAAACTGACATATACATAAAAAATAACGAAGCATTTAACGAACATTCCGGCCAACCATTTCATGAAACATTTATTATGTTTTATTACTCTGAATGAAAAAAAAGTTTTATTAAATGCCGTGTGCAGACTGTCACAATATACGAGATTTAAATGCAAGAATTTGATGAAAAATCTACCTTAACAGAATGCAGTTTTTAAAGGATGACAGAAGAACATTTAACGAAAATCTCAGAGAGAAGTAACTTAACACACAAGATTGACAGACAGACAGACATTTGGTGAAACAGACACAAGGGGACTGACAGACGCGGAGGCTTGTAACCTTGCTGTATTGTGGTAGTACGCGGATAGTATTAGTGTCGGTGTCCCTTTGATCTGGAGTTATGCGCGTTAAGTGAATTACAGAATGCTACGTTGGAGCCACCTGGCTCTTGCCTTCTTCTTCTTCTTCTTCTTCTTCTTCTTCTTCTTCTTCTTCTGTTGCTATGTAGAGCTCTTTTCCTCTGCGTCATTTTTTGTTTGTTTCTTGCGGACTGTTTGCTTTTTCTTTTTTACAATTTTTACTAAATGTTTCTTTAATTTTTTTTTTATATAATAAAGATTGATTGTTTACCTTTATAGTCTCTATGGATTTTTAACCTTTTCCTGCGTAATATTTATAGATGTTACGCATTCTCGAAATATTCTTTTAAATTTCACTTTACCTCTTTGGACGCAGGTTGTACTATCAGCCATACTTGTTTGTCTGTATGGTTTAATCAAATACATTTTAGGGAGGGGTGGGCCTGGGCAAAAGGAAAAGCTGATAATGACCCGGATGCGAATGTAACTTTTTTTATATAGATATATATATATATATTTCTTCATATTATTTTTTAGATATTGAATAGTTTTGTTGAAAATGAAAGTGCTTAACTGAGGCCATTTGTTATATAGTGAAAGAAGACTTTAAAAATCAAATGCAGCTTTACAGCTTTTCAAGCTATATTTCAGATTGGAATTATGTACTTTTAACAGTGATAATACGTAAATAAATAAATTAAATCACTAAAAATGTTATACTCGTATCCATATTTGGCTCCATCTCAAAATTCCAGCTATGTAGTGGCTGTAGGTCGTATACCTCCATACCTCTGTCAAATTCAATTCATATTCATTAATAATGTTTCATATCTCGTTTAAACAGACAGGTGGAGACAATAATAGTAATGCTAAAAATAATAATAATAATTTTTTTTTCTATCACAGTCATCCTATTCGACTGGATGGTTTTTATAGTGTGGGGTTCCGGGTTGCATCCTGCCTACTTAGGAGTCCATCACTTTTCTCACTATGTGCGCTGTTTCTAGTAGCACACTCTTCTGCATGAATCCTGGAGCTACTTCGGCATCTAGTTTTTCCAGATTCCTTCTCAGGAATCTTGGGATCGTGCCTAGTGTTCCTATGATTGTGGGTATGCCAGTGGAAATTTTACCCATAATAATAATAATAATAATAATAATAATAATAATAATAATAATAATAATAATAATAATAATAAGGAGAATATTATTATTATTATTATTATTATTATTATTATTATTATTATTATTATATGTTTGGCCGAAAATATCTTACAGCATTCATTTACCGAGCGATCCTAAAAGGTTCTCATTATGATTTTTTCACTTGAAATATTCCAACAACTGCGCCATATCGAGTTGATCGTAAATATCCCCGCAATATATTTCAGAACTTTTTTTTTTTTATTATTATTTCCTGATAATCTGGCCTGCATATTTGTACCGCCACACCACCGCTATATTCGACAGTGACTGCTCCTATCCAGTTCATGAGGCAGTCAAGGCCACCGTCAGATCGAGTTTGTTGAAGGAAATAATCTGCGGTATGTTTGTCTTACGAGTTTGCTGTTGGTCGGAAATCCTGCATTGGTAGCTTTCATGTGCATTGATGCCGTTATTTTTTTTTTGGTTTTGACAGGTTTTAGTGTAGTGATGGCCTGGGACAGCTGTGATTTCGTTAGTCGTTTTAATGTCCCGTCTTTGTTTAAAGCAGGAGGGGGCATACTAAGATGATGATTGTGATGATGATGATGATTATTATTATTATTATTATTATTATTATTATTATTATTATTATTATTATTCTGCCTTTGTTTAATGTAGCAGAGACACACAAGGAAAAAATTATTATTATTATTATTATTATTATTATTATTATTATTATTATTATTATTATTATTACCGCCTTTGTTTTATTATTATACC
>NC_089761.1:40824272-40836772 GCF_040412425.1 Macrobrachium rosenbergii | reverse complement strand
CAACTAATAGAAACATTCAGAATACTGAAAGGCATAACAAAAGTAGACAGTAACCTCTTCACATTAAACGAAACCAGACATGAAATAATGGATGGAAACTAGAAATGAAGAGATACAACACACCTCACTGTGGGAACTTCTTTACATACAAAATATGTGACACATGGAACTAACTGCCACCAGAAGTTGTAAATAGCAACGGAGTGGAAGAGTTTGAAAGAAAGCTTGACAAAATCATTAGAACACTGTGAATGAATAGTAAAACCTCATCCTAGAGATAAGTGAGCACATGATGTCTTTGAGACATTCTAATAAGTCTTTGAGACATCCTCTCTCCTGTCTCTCTCTCTCTCTCTCTCTCTCTCTCTCTCTCTCTCTCTCTCTCTCTCTCTCTCCTTGCTTTCATAACGTCTGATTCCTGTCATTTTTCATGAAACATTCTCATTACACATTCAAACCACCTGAAGGCTCTCTCTCTCTCTCTCTCTCTCTCTCTCTCTCTCTCTCTCTCTCTCTCTCTCTCTCTCTCTCTCTCTCTCTCGTCATCCAATCATCTCATTTCTTCAGCGGGATTGCGCCACACGTGAGCAAAAGTTCATTTCGCCAACTTTCTCGTCGCCTCTCGTCATGAATACTGAAATCTCACACTTGTACTTCTGTGCGGTAGACTTGGCCCCACCACGAATTCGTACGTAGCGGTGTCTGCGTCTCCTTCGAGATTGTTCAACAGTTCCCGCAGAGGTCATGTTACGTCTTTTATTTTTATTTATTTTTTTGCCACTCCATCTACATTTATCCTGTTTGAAGAAGCAAATAATTTGTAATGGGACCTTGTCTTCATCTATTGTGTTTGAAGAAGAATATAATTAGTAGTGGGTGCATTCTCTCTCTCTCTCTCTCTCTCTCTCTCTCTCTCTCTCTCTCTCTCTCTCTCTCTCTCACAAACACAAAAAAAAATTGCATAAAATTTGAGAAATGGTGATAATATATAATCATTTGTGTGTGTTTGTTAGCCTCTATTTTTTGTAATCAGGTAATCCAGGCTTCACCTATTCTGTTTAAAGAAGAAAATGATTAGCAATGGGTACATTCTCTCTCTCTCTCTCTCTCTCTCTCTCTCTCTCTCTCTCTCTCTCTCTCTCTCTCTCTCTCTCTCTCTCTTTCAAAAGTGTGCCCAAAAATTGAGAAAAGATGATAATGTATAATCCTTCATGGGTGTTTATTGGTTTATTGGCCTTTATGTCTGTATGTCTAAGCGCAATAATTCTCTTGAGTTGCGAATATCTGTCAGCAAATTAGATTATTTTTCAAAGTTAATTACTCTATCAAATATGCTGGTGTGAATATAGACTTTTGAACATCGCCAAGATTGCTAATAAACTTATTCATAATTTTCCTATTTTGCTGTCACTTCAGGTAGATTTGCCTTAAAGCATTATTATTATTATTATTATTATTATTATTATTATTATTATTATTATTATTATTATTATTAAAGTAGTTATTTTAGTATGAACAACAGATTTAAGTTAGAGGGAGCTAGTTATTGATGTTGCTTGTATGATTCTCTCTCTCTCTCTCTCTCTCTCTCTCTCTCTCTCTCTCTCTCTCTCTCTCTCTCTCTCTCTCTCTCTCTCAGCAAAATAAATTATTTTTCAAATTTCCTTACTCGATCAAATATGCTGCTGTGAACATAGACTTTTGAGCATCACCAAGATTGCGAATAAATTTATTTATAATTTTTATATGAGTGAAATTTAAAAAATTTTGCCATCACTCTAGGTAATTTTGTCTTAAAGCATTAATTTAATATGCACAACAGATTTATGTTAGAGGGCGCTAGTTATTGAGGTTGCTTGTACGATCTCTCTCTCTCTCTCTCTCTCTCTCTCTCTCTCTCTCTCTCTCTCTCTCTCTCTCTCTCTAAGGAGAGGTTACCTTCTGTATATCCGTGTCACTGAGACCACGTCATCCATTTTTATAACCATTCGTCCCCAACTTTCGTGTCTCGCCTTTCGAGTCATAAGAAAGAGAAGAGGAAGCACCCACGCTGACGATACGAAGACGTAAAGATTTCCAGCCGCGCCTTCTTCAGCAGCGCAAGGTTGCACCAGCGAGGAAACTCCACCAGGAATGCGGCAGAAACGCCGTCAGCTACTGCAGGTGATGGGAGGGTCCCTGGACAGGTCGTCATTTTCAGGAGAGTCCCAGGACAGGTCATCATTTTCAGGAGCAGCACGAAGGGTTGTTTAACTACGAAGTAAGAATGACAACGGGAGTCTCTGGACAATACGACTGCCGCCCTCGGGAGCTGGAGATTGGTTGACGTGAGCGGAACGGGTGCCATTTCAGGCGATGACCTTTTGTGCTCGATCTGGGAGTTTTTTTTTCTTTGCTTTTAACCTTTATTTATACCTTGCCATTAACCATCGTAGGGTTTATCTGTTTGTTCCTACACAAATACCTTCGTTCTTTACCTAGGATTTAGCTTGCGAGCGCGAACTGACTGAATCCCATGTAAAGAATTCCAGGTTTGTATGTTAGGAAAAATGCAAATGACTTTAAAAAATGTTTTAAATATTTTTACTGGTTCATTCAATGTGTCCATTGTCATTCCAAATTACAGTGAATGACATCGCCATTTGGCTCAGTTGCTAATGCATTATGTATTTGTTTTGAGCGATGATTTAATGTGGTCACCGCTGATTCTCCAAAGCCATTCGAAGCGTAACCCACTACCCCATTGTCCCAGAGAATTATAAAAAAAAAAAAACAAGAAACGAAAATAAATAAAAGGTCGGGCTCATGTTGAGGATACAGAAGTGACTGCGATCACCTTTCATTTTCCCCTTTTCTGAAAATTGCAAATTTAGCCCGACATGGAACCAGCAGGAGCTTCTTCATGACGGCCGATGACCGGAAGGGAATTCGGGAATTACCTGTCGCCAACATCCTTATTTGGGAACACGGGAGCAATATGATTTACAATCGCAATCCATCGGTGCGTGATTTGCTTTTGTGCTGCTTTCCCCATTCTTCCCCACCCCACCCCCGTCTCCCCCTCCCTGCCATCTTCTTCCCCCTCCTCCCCTCACTCTCTTTTAAAACAGTTATTGGAGGAATCGAGGGCATTCCAGATTCGGAATAACGGCAGATTGGGTCTGGAAATGAATTTCGTCCCACGTTCCAGAATTTAACTCACGAACCGTTTTCGAATTTGGGCCCCTCTGGGGTTGAGGGGTGGGCGGTGGGGGGTCGGGTAGTCCTTTAGAATTATGGTGATTTGGACGGCCGAAGAGAATTGCGAATTACAAGGAATGAGAATTAAAGTTGTGCTTTCCATCTCTTGATTTGGTTATCCTTTTTTTTTATTTTGCCTCCGCCAAGGAAGTGGGTTAGACGGTTTGTATTTTCAGTGTTTGTGCGTTTGTTTGTTTGTTTGTTTGTTTGTATTTGAAATATCCACAAGTTATCTTCATAAGGTATTTGTGATTTGAATTGGATTCTGCGGTTGGATGGGCTGTTGATCAAAGTTATAAGATACGGAGATAGATACAGGAATACAACTCTCTCTCTCTCTCTCTCTCTCTCTCTCTCTCTCTCTCTCTCTCTCTCTCTCTCTCTCTCTCTCTCTCTCGTTAATTTTTGGACCGGAGTCTTATTGGGTAGCTTTCTTGTTGATTAAAAGCCCTTTAGAATATTTGAAAAGATTTTTATAAAAAAAATTAGTGTTCTGTTAAAAAATTAGTGGAAGATTTTATAATGGTAATCTCAATATCAAGACTTAAATAAGTATATCAGCGCTGATAAATAGTTGTTTTAATAATAACAACAACAAAAGCAAATAAATTTTATGTCAGTGATGGAATAATTCAGTAAGATGACGAGGAAACTGATAACTTACGAAAACAGGATGTGGGTGTTGTTCTTGATAGTAATTATGACTATTACTGATAATAGTAATAACAGTGAGAATGAATGAATGGTACGTTGTCACAAATCGAAAGACTAAATGCCCAGTGGGTAGATTTTTATTCCCCTTTTATTTTCTGGGGTTGTTGCCCGGGGGTGGGGAGATATATATACGGCTGTGCTTAGCTCCAAACCTCCTCGGGCCAATCTTTTGAGTGTTTATTTTTTTTTTCTTTTTTTTTTTTTGTACAGGAGACCATGTGAAAAATTAAATTTTTTTCTTTTTATGTTATTGAGAAAAATACTTCTTTTCCTATTTTTAACGGATTTTTTAGGGGGATTATACATTAGATTCACTATATTTCTTACTTTTGTAAGGGTAAAGCATTCACTTATTTAGATAATGAATGGAAAGCAAAAAATTTTTATTTCCTTGCACTGGACAAATCAAATGGAAAATTGTTGTTTGTCGGTAAATTAAAGGGCTGCAAAAATAAGAAATTTCCAGAAAAATTCATCAAATATACCAAGTAGATCTCACTATAGTTTTTTTTATTTGATTAAAGGTAAAAAAATTCCCTTAAGAGCAACGATTTGGAAAAACCGCGGCCGGCTGAGAGTTTTTCCTTTCATTGCACTGGACCACCGAAAATGATCTTTTCGGCGGCCTTTTTCTGAAACAGAAAACTCGATTGAGTTGAACTTTGCCTGTCGCAGTCCGTTTTTTTTTTGTCCGCACTTTTTTTAGGCTTAGGGGAGGGCTGCAAATTGGAATTAGATTTTTGATTATTAAATTTTTCCAGTCATCAAACATACCAAAAACACTTTTTCTTGCCTATTTAGAAGCTGCCCATTTTGATAAATACATAGGTTAAATTTACAAAAGCAAAGCATTTAGTTGATATTCTTATTTTCCGTAATTTTGATTGAAATTGCTTATTTTCTCCCTCAATTTAAGGTAAACAACATTTTTCTTCTGATTCATAGGAAATAGCAATATTTTGTGTTTGCATTTTTTGTAAACTTCAAGAAAAACAATTTCCTCTCCTTTTTCGAGAAATTACCAATATTTCTTATCTTTCAACTACTATTTCTTACCTTTATTTTCTTCCTTTCTTCTGTAAACGAAATCGTGAGACAACCTGACAACGGCGTTGCGTAATGCAAATGAAAATCAGTGACGTCATTGAACCTCATTTACGTAGGGAGGAATGGGCGATAACCTGCCGATTGGTTATGCAACTTGAACAGTGGAAGAAGCTCTCACTGTAATGACTGCATTAATTACGCTTTGTTTCGACTGTAAACCCGTTATTTGTATGGAAGAAAATTACAGAAGCGTTGGTAATTAACGGAAAACTAAAGAAATGACTCATGTGGCTGAAGCAGAGATTATATAGCCCAGGAAAAAAAAGATTGCCTGGAACAGGAAACGGAGATTATATGGAACAGGAAATGAAGATTACATAGAATAGGAAGCAGATCATATGGGACAGACAACAGAGGGTATATGGAATAGGAAACGGAGATTACATGAAATAGGAGACAGATAATATATGGAAAAGGAAAGCAGATGATATGGAATAGGAAACAAAGATTGTATGAAATAGGAAACAGAGATTATATGGAACGGGAAACAGACGATATGGAAGTAGGAGACAGAGATTATATGGAACAGGAAACAGATGATATGGAATAGGAATCAGAGATTGTATGAAATAGGAAACAGAGATTATATGGAACGGGGAACAGAGATTATATATAACAGGAAACGGAGATTGTATGTAAAAGGGAACAGAGATTATATAGAACGGGAAACAGTGATAATATGTAACAGGGAACGGAGATTGTATGTAAAAGGGAACGGAGATAATATGGAACGGGAAACAGAAATGACATGTAACAGGAAACGGAGATTGTATGTAAAAGGGAACGGAGATTATATGGAACGGGAAACTTGAGGGGGAAATAAGTGTTGTTCCGGGAGGACAAATCTTTTCCCAGTCTTTCTATGGAACAGAAAAAAAAGCAAACAAGCGCCAACGCTTTCGGACGCCATTATCGACGTGGCTGTCTGTTGCCGATTGTATCGAAACTTCCCTTCCTCCTCCTCCTCCTCCTCCTCCTCCTCCTCCTCCTCCTCCTCCTCCTCCTCCTCCTCCTCCTCCTCCTTCCTACACGTTTCTCTTTCTTTTACCCACATCCAGTTAACCTGCTGATCCCCTCCCACCCTTCCCTCTTTGTTCTCCACTTCTCTTTTCTCTCTTTCATCTCTTAATTTCTCTGAGGTCTCTTCTCCTCTCGTTTCGTATCGCTCCTCGTCTCTCTTTCTCTTCTCTCTCTCTCTCTTTCTTTCTCCTCTACCCATAGTCTCTATGTTCCCCTTCACTTGCTCTTTATCTCTTTCCTCTAGGTCTCTATCCTTCTTGATCTTCTTCTCTTCCTCCTTCTCCTCCTCCCAAACATCACTTTATTCCCCTCTCCCCTGTTCTACCCTTAACCCTTTCTCACCTTTTCCATATCTCTTTATTACCCCTTGCTTTCTATCCATCCCAATATCATCACCTTCTACTCCCTCCCCATCATTCCTTTATACCCTCCCATCATATAATCTTCCCCATTCCCTTCCCTCCCTCTCCCCTTCCCTATCCCCTCCCTATCTCATTTCCCTTATGATTGTTGCGGTGTTTTTGCACGTATGCTGTTGCAAGAGGACGAGGGGGGCGGTGGAAAGGGGGGACTAATTTGAAAAGAGTCGTCGCCATTTAAAGCAGCGGAGCGTGTTGTGACCTATTTGCCTATTGTGCTTTGAGGGAGGGAGGAGGGCGGGGGGGACGGTTGGAGCTGCTCTGGTGAGGTGATGGATGTTACGTGAAGTTTCTCTTTAGGGGGACTTAAAAAGGTGAGAGAGAGAGAGAGAGAATGTAGAGCAGTGCAAGGAATCTGTATTATTATTATTATTATTATTATTATTATTATTATTATTATTATTATTATTAAGTGAAATGTTATTGGAGTCATTGCGTTGTAATAGGAGAGAGAGAGCAGTGCAAGGAATCTGTTATTATTATTAGGAGTATTATTATTATTATTATTATTATTATTATTAGTGAAATGTTATTAGTCATTGCGTTTATTATTATTATTATTATTATTATTATTATTATTATTATTATTATTATTATTAAGCGAAATGTTATTGGAATCATTACGTTGTAATAAGAGAGAGAGAGAGCGTAATTGTTTAGAGCAGTGCAAGGACTGTTCTGTTGTTGCAATAAGAGAGAGAGAGATGGGTCGTTATGTTGTTAACGAATGTTTATAATAGTTGATCCCTCTTCGGTCCGATGCCATGCGATGCCGTGGCTAATTCGTGGAAATCTTTGGGGATAGCTCATCATGTTGGTCTTCTCTCTCTCTCTCTCTCTCTCTCTCTCTCTCTCTCTCTCTCTCTCTCTCTCTCTCTATTACAACACAATGACTCAATGACATTTCGCCTTACAACCAACAGTATTACAGATTCCTTGCAGTACGCTGCTCTCTCTCTCATAACCAACACAATTACACATTTCATGCACTGCTAAATATTCTCTCTCTCTCTCTCTCTCTCTCTCTCAAATTTCACGTAACATCCATCATGAAAATATTCATTGCGAATCTTTTCCTTTTGTTATTCAGTCAGCGTGGATACTTATTCTCTAGTATGTTTGTAATATGTCTGATTTCATAAAATATCTCAAAAGTTTATATGTCTGATTTCATAAAATATCTCAAAAGTTTATATGTCCGATTTCATAAAATATCTCAAAAGTTTATATATCCGATTTCATAAAATATCTCAAAAGTTTATTGTTGGTTTTCAAAAAAATGTTGTAGATGAATTAGATGTGGGTTAAGCCGGATTTAGTAAAATTTTGACATTGATACAGACCTACCTTTTATTAGTTTTCTGTAAAAGAAAGCTATCGTGCCGGCTTTGTCTGTCCGTCCTTACTTTTTCTGTCCGCCCTCAGCTCTTAAAAACTACTGAGGCTAGAGGGCTGCATATTGGTATGTGGATCATCCACCCTCCAGTCATCAAACATACCAAATTGCAGCCATCTAGCCTCAGTAGTGTTTATTTGATTTAAGGTAAAAGTTAGCCATAATCTTCGTCTAGCAACGATGTAGGCCAGGCCACCATCGGTCCGTGGTTAAAGTTTCATGGACTGCGGCTCATACAGCATTATACCGAGACTACCGAAAGATAGATCTATTTTCGGTGGGCTTGATTATACGCTGTACAGAAAACTCGATTTTAACTTGCATTTTTAATTGAGTTTTGTTTTTTATTTTATTTTGGTTGTAAGTCGGCAGAGGTATATATGCACTCCCTGAGATTTGTTTTATCTTGATTGGAATTAGCATGCCAGGTGTAGCTTTATAACTATAGATTGATTTTAAGTTAAAGGTTATTTTTGGGTCTTATCCTGGTGGGTCTTGTTTTTTGTGTGTGTGTGTTTTAACCTTAATTAATGTTATACTTGTTTTTAAAATGAGTATATCCCGTTTTTTTATTTCTAGTTATGTCTTAATTTTGCAAGTCTAATCCACGAAAGTAAATTTCAGTTTAGTCATTTATCATCATGTTATTGAAGATTTTCTATATTGACTTATATATATAAATTATTTATTGACTTTATCTCTCTCTATCTATCTATCTCTCTCTCTATACATCTATATACTCATATTTTATAGATGTCACGTATCATATATTGTATATATATATATTATGTATACACAAATTTATATATATATATATATATATATATATATATATATATATATATATATGTATGTATAAAATATATATACATGTTACATGTGTATGTATATATATAATATATTACATTATATATATATATATATTTATGTATGTATATATACATATATATATATATATATATATATATATATATATATATATATATATATATATATATATATATATATATATATATATATATATATATATAGTAGGATTTTCCTGATACTGAGTAAGCTTGCCGACATTGATTTAGGGAAACCAGTGTAATATTACAGGGCAGTGGGTCCTCGTACAGCGCTGGAAGGGGAGGTTTAACATTACAAGATGTTGCTCAGTTGAAGGGGAATGATTGATGAGAGGAGGGCGTGAGGTAGTAAGAGGAATTCTGAATGGATTTGTCGTCTACATATTGTCCAGACACTGTCGTTTGGGAAGTGAATCTTCACGTATAAATCATGCACGCACGCAAACACTATATATATATATATATATATATATATATATATATATATATATATATATATATATATATATATATATATATATATATATAAAGAAGTTTGATTTCGTAAGTTTTCTTTTATTTTAATGTTAACCTTTCTAACAGACTGCTTGTTTTTCTACACTCTCCCATACACCTTGGACCACCTGTATATTTAATTAGTAACGGAATCAGTTTATATATATATGTATATATATATATATATATATATATATATATATATATATATATATATATATATATATATATATATATATATATATATATATATATATATATATATATAATATATGATTCCGTTACTGATTAAATATATAGGTGGTCCACTGATTAAATATATGAGAGTGTAGAGTGTAGAAAAAAACAAGCCGTCTGTTTGAAAGGTTAACATTAAAATAAAAAAAAACTTATGAAATCAAACCTCTTTACATTGTTCAGAGGGCTCTTCTCAAAAGCTATCGAGTTCCGCTTGAGTTTTAAACTCAGGCAAATAGTTCCAGAAACTTTATTTAAGATGTATCTGTTTATTGTCTGTACTCTGACCTCGTAGAAACCTGGACGGGAAGGTTGACCATAGTAACCAAGAGCCGTGAATGCAGTTCGCCTTTGAAAGACTGTTTTTTGGGGTGAAAATACAAGATTGGTCCGACTGGTTGAATCTTGAGTTTGCGATCTTGTTACCCTAGGTTGTTAAGCTTTGTTAGTCTCATCTTGCATCCGTTTTCCCTTACATATAACATTCCGTCCTCGAAAGCCAAATCTATCGAATCCCTGTCATTTTCCTTTATCATTTCTAAGTTCTTTTCTTCAAGTCTGGGCAAAGAACGGGCATTGGGTTCGCCAAGCCTGTGATCTATGTTTGTAGAAATTAAAAGGAAAAAGTTTCAAAACCTTTGGAGAATGTTTAAGGTATTATAAGACCCTACAGCTGATATTACATTCTGTCGATATTGTAAATATTATTCTGTACTGAAAATAAAAAGTCGTATTGGTTTGGTCGTTCCATTTGCCTGTACTTCGTTAAAAATGAGTAATTCGAGAAACAGAAATGAAGTAAGAAGCAAGCAAGCATGTTTTGGGGAGGAGGTTCCTGGGGGCAGGGGAAGAGTAAAGGGTGGGGGGCGAGGGCCTCCTGGTTATGCTGATATATGCAGAGAAGACATCTGCCAACCACCGACAGTTTCAACATATCTGGAACCTGTTCTTTCTGGAGTGATAGAGTTGCATCACATGACCAGAAACATCGTCCGCCACAGACAGGGTCGCCTGTGGTCTGTTGTCGCGCAGCGTCCTGTGTCTCTGTTTACGTTTCGTGTTTTGTCTTTGTTGTTCGCGAAAGAATAAATTAGCGAACGCTTTGGTGGTGCATGAGGTGTTTGCGTTTCGTAGGATCAGAGAAATGGCGATGTCGTTTCCTCTTTTGTGTGTGTGAGTTGATGTTTGATGTTTTTTTTTTTTTTTTTTACTGTGATGTGATTTTGGAGAGGAATTATGTCAACGTTAGTATTTATGACTAAGGAGCTAGGGCAATGAACTTTTGTGGTTGTGTATTTATGTATATATACAGTATATATATATTATACATAAATATATAATATATATATATACATAATATATATATATATATATATTTGTGTGTGTGTTTTATGTGTATACAGAATTTCATACAACTTGCTCTGTTGGTTTTAACATATATATATATATATATATATATATATATATATATATATATATATGTGTGTGTGTGTGTGTGTGTGTGTGTGTGTGTGTATATTTATATATATATATGTATGTATATACAGTATATATATATATATATATATATATGTATATATATATATGTATATATATATACAAAAGTGTAAGTGTGTGTGTGTGTGTGTGTGTTTGTGTCGGCGTGTGCTGGCGTACGCGCGTCTCAACATTCCAGGAAGGTTCCTTTACCAAAAGAGCTCTAATGAAGTTTGTAAGTAATTTGAAAGGATAATAAGGATCAATGCTGTGAAGAGAACAATTAAATAACCATGAAAAGCAAAGGCATGCAGCATCTTCCACAGTATGAGGGACTAAAAAGGAAACATAGTTTCGAAACTTCTGAAATCGGGTATGAATATATTGGAGGGGGTGGCTTGGCAGGTGTTGCACGGAATATTCATTAGGAGTAATCTCTTGATCGTTAGATGTGTCGGTCGTTTGGCACTATTTGGCCGGTTTTTTTTTTTTTTTAGAGTTTGTTCCTGCATGTATTTCATACTAATACGCGTGCATATGAAACAGATTCATCATTCAGGATATATTTTTAAAAATCTTTTTTTTTTTTTTTACTTTGAGGTAATTTCCGTTTTTCTGAGACGATTTGATATCTCCTGTTTCATTTTTGATAATTTTTTTACAGAAAATGTTGACGTTTTATCAGAAATTGAGTTATTTAACAGCCTGGACAGAAAAATGAAAGCTTCGTCATCCCATTAATTGATACTAAACACAGCTGTAGCCTTACTTTTTCTGTGTATGTGTGTGTGCACGTGTTTGTGCATCTGTGTGTGCATTTGTGTGTGAGGTTTTCTGGCGTCCTTTACTAAAAGTGAGAATAATTCATCTCTTCTCTTTTACGTAATGACGATAGTACTCAGTATACGGACCGATATTCTTTGCTGTCGAAGAAAACATATTATTTTGAATTTTTTTTATACGAGAATTAACGATTGATTGATTGCTTTATGGTTACTAAAACTGGCGTGACACCATCTAGGTTATTGATGCCGGATAATAACGAAACATTCAACCCAGATGCGTAGTGGTGTTCATATGTTTAGGGAAGTGCTTGCGCCAAGGCGTGAAAATTTTCATAAACTCTTACCGACACGGATTTAGAATTCCCATGTGTGATGTGCGGACGGGAGAGTAAGTTCAGGGTGGTGACCGAAATAAAATTATGTTGATTATCAGTTTTTTCTTCCTTTCACTATTATCGCTGCTAAGAAATGATTTTGCAACTGAATCATTCAGTAGACTCTTTCACTGTAAAGTACTATTTCATCCATTAAGTCTTCTCTCTCTCTCTCTCTCTCTCTCTCTCTCTCTCTCTCTCTCTCTCTCTCATATGTGTACACACAAGTGTATGTACATTATATATATACATATACATATGTATATATATGTATATATGTGCGTGTGTATTCCTTGTTAGACTCTGTGAGCCACTAGTTAAGGAATTTTACAGATTTTTGCTTTGGTAATGAATGGCAAATGGTTTTAAAAGGCTTAAGTAGCTACAAA
>NC_089761.1:40779272-40821772 GCF_040412425.1 Macrobrachium rosenbergii | reverse complement strand
GTGAATTGTAGTATTATTGATATTTGCTGCGTTTTGATTTTTTTATTGGTTTTCGAAAACCCTGACTCTGAGGAATTTAAGCTCGTATAAACCAGAGATTAAAGTATATAAATAGAAGATATTCCTCGTTATTTGTCGCACACAAACATATTATGGTTCCAAATAACTAGGAATTCAAACTGAAGCCAAAATTGATTTCTGCATTCGAATCGATACACAGGGTCATGAATCCTCATTGTGTTAGTGGCTATCTTACAATGAACCAATTTCATGTAGCTCTCTGGTATTACATGCAACGACGATGTCAACGTGTGTGTGTGTGTGTGTATTGCACGCCAGAAATGGTTGGCACTCCAATGGTGCCATTCGCCGATTTGGCTTCTAGGGTTGGAAGTTTGGGGGTGCCACGTCTGTCCGTCTCTCTGTACCTGTTAGAAATGTTTTCATAGTCGTATTTTTGCTTTTCCCCAATTTTTTCCTCAACCAGAAAGTTGTTTGCTAGTCTGTCTGTCTCTCTGTCCGTCTGTATGTATGTATGAAGGTATGTATGGATGTATGTATGTTTGTCCGCAAGGTATCGGCAATGAGTTAAAGAGTGGATTTCAGTGAAATTTTGTGGAACGGTGAGGTACCTATCTAGGAAAAGTTTATTAGATTTCAAATTGATCAAGATGATGGTCTAGAATTTTTTTATTTTCGGGGATGGGGGCCGTTGGAGGAGGGGTATGAAAGAGTAAAGTGGGGGCGGGGGGGAACAAGTACCCGTCAGCCTTCAAATCCACAAAAAATTATTTAGCCCGGGTTGCCATACACTGCTTTTGTCAATACCAGCGTTCTTTTCAATTTTAGCTGGGAAGCATGACATATATAAATTATTTTAGTAGGTTCAGAAAGAATTTAATCGACCTTGCAAATACGTATGTTGAAATAGTGTACCCTGCATGTCAGACTAAATGTCATGTTATGCAAAAGGATACTGATTTTATTCTATATAGATTGACAAGAACTAATCCATTAGTTTGCAGTAAATCCTCAGTGTAAAAGTTTATATATATATATATATATATATATATATATATATATATATATATATATATATATATATATATATATATAATATGTGTGTGTGTGTGTTTTTTTGTGTACTGTATGTATATATGTATATATATATATATATATATATATATATATATATATATATATATATATATATATATATATATAATTTAAATTTCTGACTCACATCAGGATCGAACCCAGGTCTTTCAATTGAAAGGCAAGGGCGCTGCCCACTGGGTTCGATCCTGATGTGAGTCAGAAATTTATTTCTGTTCCACACGTGATTGTGTGTTGATTATATACTTATATATATATATATATATATATATATATATATATATATATATATATATATATATATATATATATATATATATACATATATATATATATATTATGTATATACATTATATATATTTATATATATGTGTGTATGTTTGTGAGCGTTTTTATTTATAATTATTATACAAACATTTTATGAATATTAACTTAACTAAATGTACATATTTGTAAGTGCTTATACTCTTAGCCCGGCTTTCCCTTATCTTAATAACATTTTCCTGCGGCGGTTATATTTATATGCTCTGAACTTAATGTTTTTGGTGAATCTCTCTCTCTCTCTCTCTCTCTCTCTCTCAGGTGTGCGTTTATATTAAGAAGACGGAGATGCCTAAAGTATGGCAATTTTTATAATTGATTATGATACACGTTACCCTCTTGTAGCAAAGTGAACTTAGAATACATTTGGTTCACCTTAATTATGTTTTTAAGATAAATATAAGTATTTGTTTCAACAGTAACTGTTGGTCTTTGATCATGAAATAGTTTTAGACCCGAATTCGTCACTGTTGGAGACACTTCGTAAAGCTTCAAATATTGGAGAGAGAGAGAGAGAGAGAGAGAGAGAGAGAGAGAGAGAGAGAGAGAGAGAGAGAGAGAGATTTAAGTCAAGAAGAATATGGAAAAATATTTTAATTGCAGAGTACGTTCGTTGACTCTGTGACACTTTATTTATTTAAACAGCGACTTTTCCTAGTATTTAAAAATAATAATGTGTATATATAAACTAGTTAAATATGACGATTTACCGGAAGCAACACATATGAAGTGAAACTACATTCAGGTTTTCTTTTCGGTAGAAAATAACATCACACAAGGAACTGTTGCACTTAAAAGCTAAACGCACCGAATACCGACAGAAAAGGCCCCGTGTCTGCGCAAACATCAACAAAGAATGAAAGCAAGAATCGTCATTACCATAATAAGTATTATGACGATGATGAAGATGACGGCTCAACAACTCTCGAGAGAAAACCCAGCTAGCGTTTCTTTACAAGTCACAAATCACCCTTGTCAAAGCGTATAGCCGTAGAAAAGAAACAGCCCCTTTCGCGTCGGTAGGCGAAGCCCATGCAATTTTGACACAGTGGGGTTGGGTGGGGGGGGATACCCCAAAACATTCCAGCCCACCTGGAGATAACTCCCAGCATCCAGTTTCTCCGTCAAAAGGAACCGCAGCATCCCAAAACACCTCGGATGAATGGACCGCGAGATGTTCTATTAACTTTCCCTCTTTTTGTGTGTGTTTGTGTGTTTGTTCGAGCGTATGTGTTTCACCCGAGTCTTTTCTTTCACTTTCTACCCCGGGTGTGGGTGGGTGGGAGGGTGGGTATCATACCCAGAGTAGCAGTAGTGCCCTTGGGCACCAGTAATGACGAAAAGTTAGAGTATGCAACAGGTGTTAAGTCAAACAGTTCAAAGAAAGGCATCGTTTCCATTTTGTATGATGGTATTGAAACGTTACGCTCAATCCTCCTGAATAAATAAAATACATATAAATGACGAAAATAGAAACAAATTACATTATTTATAAAAGAACGATAAATAAAGAAACCTCGGCCAAGCCGTACAAGTGAGCCTGGCGGTGGTCTGTTTGGAATTCTAATCAGGATTCCCAGGAAATAGCAAACGAAAGACACTCAGCTTCTTCTTGGGCTCTTCGGGATTGAAATTTGAGAATAACTGGATTTGCGAAAGCGAGGTAAAGTTAGAAAGTAAAAAATAAATAAGCTCTTCAAAGGCTTGTACGCCCAAAATGTCAGTGGATGAGTCTAGAAGGAGGAAAATAGCGCTCGCACACACACTCGTGTGTGTATGTGTATATGTATATATATATATATATATATATATATATGTGTGTGTGTGTGTGTGTGTGTGTGTGATAGAAATATCAACACAATTACGTGTGCAACAGAAATAAATTTCTGACTCACATCAGGATCGAACCCAGGTCTTTCAAATGAAAGACCAGAGCGCTGCCAACCAGGCGCTCTCGTCTTTCATGTGAAAGACCTGGGTTGATCCTGATGTGAGTCAGAAATTTATATTTATATATATATATATATATATATATATATATATATATATATATATATATATATATATATATATATATATATACATGTACACACACACACATGCATATGTACACACACATATTCATATATGTTTGTGAAACAGAAAGAACCATCCACGATAATCTGCAATTCGTGAGAAACAGTAATCTATCCCTTACACGCCAAATGGCGTTCGAGACACGTAGAGGGGAATAATAAAAGACATATGCCGAGACAACAAGCAAAACCTCATGTCGAAATAAAGCAAAGCTTGATGAAGAGAGAGAGAGAGAGAGAGGAATAAAACGAATGCAAAAACCAACTAATATACTTGACAACCCTTCAGTTGCGAGTCTGTCCCCAACGAAAATATCCCCGGAGAAAAAACGCCACATATCTGCCTCCGAAGAGACATCAGTTCTGCTGCAATATTTCACTCGAGTTTTTTGCTCTCCACGTTTTGCTTTTCCACCTGAGGACTGCTACTCATTCCTCAATTAATGCATCGGTTTCATCCGCCGCGGATGGGCTGTTATGTCTCGTATCTCAGGGCTGCGAAAAAGGAGTGTTTATGAAGAAGAGTGTTTGGCAGTCGTTTTAGGTTTTTTTCTTAAACCAGCCGTTTTACGGAGGTAGAGAGTAAATGCGAACATGTTGTTTTGCTTAAACCGGCGTTAAGAGGCGTTAAAGATAAGACCTTGATTCACTTCAGCTTCAAAGTGATTTGTTGTATACTGGCAAGATTTCATTCGTTTATACGCAATGATGTGTATGGACAGTATTTAAAGAACACGTATATAACGTACATTAATATGCTGATATAAATGAGCTACTTAAACGCTAAAGGCATATAATTATAGAAAGTATAAAGAGATATTCTCCATCTTTATAAGAATGTCACCATTTGGCCATTTGCAATCTAGCCGTTTAGGTTGATTTCACAAACCCGAGCCTATGAAAGGTAAAGACTCTCCATTGTGTAAATAGTGAATGTGGCAGGTGACTACAGAAACGATCTTACCTGACTTCTACGCTTGTGTGTGTGTGTGTATATATGTGTGTGTGGGGGAGGGTGGCTATTACCAATGTAAATGCCTCCGACTACATCAGAAAACGATGCGTTTGTTCCTAATTTGAATTCATGCGTCGCTGCTACCACAACACTCCGAATCAGGAGCCGTTTGTTTCCCGACGAATAATGATTACTTTTGGTGTTTACGTTTCCGTCATCGCCTTAAAGTAACATTGAGACGTAGTGTGTGTTTGTGTGTGTGCGTGCGTGCGTCTGTTGCGAGTTTATGCGTGCGCACACCTGCGTCATCTTTTGTGTGCTAATAGTTTCTTCCTTGGTGGAGGAGACTCGCAAGTGGATCGTGTGACGCGGATTGAATTGTGATTATGAAACGTGGCTCTCTCTCTCTCTCTCTCTCTCTCTCTCTCTCTCTCTCTCTCTCTCTCTCTCACACACAGTCTGTCTGCTTAAAGCTGCCTGATCTGTCCACACACACCGTCTCATGTAGACGGTCTTCCTTGAAACTTGATACGTCCCTTCTGCTGAAGTCTGACAAACCAAGGATCTATCTATTTGTTCAGTTAGCTGTAACTGTGGAGTCTCTTGCTTTCTGTATTGCTTTTTGACTTTTAGAGAAGCTTTGATGTTGTTTTCAAGCTTCTTATGCCTTGCCCTTGTTACTTTCAAGCTTCTTATGCCTTTCCCTTATTACTTTCAAGCTTCTTATGCCTTTCCCCTGTTACTTTCAAGCTTCTTATGCCTTTCCTTGTTACTTTCAAGCTTTTATGCCTTTCCCTTGTTACTTTCAAGCTTCTTATATCTTGCCCTTCTTACTTTCAAGCTTCTTTCCCTTGTTACTTTCAGGCTTCTTATGCCTTTCCCTTGTTACTTTCAAGCTTCTTATGCCTTTCCCCTGTTACTTTCAAGCTTCTTATGCCCTTCCCCCTGTTACTTTCTTTCAATGCTTCCCTTGTTTATGCCTTTCCTTGTTAATTTCAAATGCCTTTTCCTTGCTTCTTATGCCTTTCCTTGTTACTTTCAAGCTTCTTATGCCTTTCCCTGTTACTTTCAAGCTTCTTATGCCTTTTCCTTGTTACTTTCAAGCTTCTTATGCCTTTCCCTTGTTAATTTCATGCCTTTTCTTGTTATGCCTTTTCTTTTTGTTACTTTCAAGCTTCTTATGCCTTTCCTTGTTACTTTCAAGTTTGTTATGTTAATTTCAAGCTTCTTATGCCTTTCCCTTGTTACTTTCAAGCTTCTTATGCCTTTCCCTTGTTACTTTCAAGCTTCTTATGCCTTTTCCTTGTTACTTTCAAGCTTCTTATGCCTTTTCCTTGTTACTTTCAAGCTTCTTATGCCTTTCCCCTGTTACTTTCAAGCTTCTTATGCCTTTTCCTTGTTACTTTCAAGCTTCTTATGCCTTTTCCTTGTTAATTTCAAGCTTCTTATGCCTTTTCCTTGTTCTTCTTATGCCTTTTCCTTGTTACTTTCAAGCTTCTTATGCCTTTCCCTTGTTACTTTCAAGCTTCTTATGCCTTTTCCTTGTTACTTTCAAGCTTCTTATGCCTTTCCTTGTTACTTTCAAGCTTCTTATGCCTTTTCCTTGTTACTTTCAAGCTTCTTATGCCTTTCCCCTGTTACTTTCAAGCTTCTTATGCCATTTTCCTTGTTACTTTCAAGCTTCTTATGCCTTTTCCTTGTTACTTTCAAGCTTCTTATGCCTTTTCCTTGTTACTTTCAAGCTTCTTATGCCTTTCCCTTGTTAATTTCAAGCTTCTTATGCCTTTTCCTTGTTACTTTCAAGCTTCTTATGCCTTTCCCCTGTTACTTTCAAGCTTCTTATGCCTTTCCCTTGTTAATTTCAAGCTTCTTATGCCTTTTCCTTGTTTCCTTGTTACTTTCTTCTTATGCCTTTCCCCTGTTACTTTCAAGCTTCTTATGCCTTTGCCCCTTGTTACTTTCAAGCTTTTATGCCTTTCCTTGTTACTTTCAAGCTTCTTATGCCTTTCCTTGTTACTTTCAAGCTTGCCTTTATGCCTTCAAGCCCTTGTTACTTTCAAGCTTCTTATGCCTTTTCCTTGTTAATTTCAAGCTTCTTATGCCTTTCCCTTGTTACTTTCAAGCTTCTTATGCCTTTTCCTTGTTACTTTCAGCTTTTATGCCTTGCTTATGCCCTTGTTACTTTCAAGCTTCTTATGCCTTGCCCTTGTTACTTTCAAGCTTCTTATGCCTTTTTGCCTTTTCCTTGTTACTTTCAAGCTTCTTATGCCTTTCCTTGTTACTTTCAAGCTTCTTATGCCTTTTCCTTGTTACTTTCAAGCTTCTTATGCCTTTTTCCTTGTTACTTCTTTCAAGCTTCTTATGCCTTTTCCTTTTACTTTCAAGCTTCTTATGCCTTTCCCTTGTTACTTTCAAGCTTCTTATGCCTTTCTTGTTACTTTGCCTTTGCCCCTTGTTACTTTCAAGCTTCTTATGCCTTTTCCTTGTTACTTTCAAGCTTCTTATGCCTTTCCCTGTTACCCCTTCTATGCCATTTTCCTTGTTACTTTCAAGCTTCTTATGCCTTTTCCTTGTTACTTTGCCTTATGCCTTTTCCTTGTTACTTTTTTCAAGCTTCTTATGCCTTTTCCTTGTTACTTTCCTTTGCCTTTTGTTACTTTCAAGCTTCTTATGCCTTTCCTTGTTACTTTCAAGCTTCTTATGCCCTTTCCTTTTGTTACTTTCAAGCTTCTTATGCCATTTTCCTTGTTACTTTCCCCTGTTACTTTCAAGCTTCTTATGCCTTTTCCTTGTTACTTTCAAGCTTCTTATGCCTTTATGCCTTTCCTTGTTACTTTCAAGCTTCTTATGCCTTTCCCTTGTTACTTTCAAAGCTTCTTATGCCTTTTCCTTGTTACTTTTCAAGCTTCTTATGCCTTTTCCTTGTTACTTTCAATCTTCTTTGCCTTTCCTTGTTACTTTCAAGCTTCTTATGCCTTTTGCCTTTCCCCTGTTACTTTCAAGCTTCTTATGCCTTTTCCTTGTTACTTTCAAGCTTTCTGTTTATGCCTTGTTACTTTCAAGCTTCTTATTTCCTTGTTAATTTCAAGCTTCTTATGCCTTTTCCTTGTTAATTTCAAGCTTCTTATGCCTTTTCCTTGTTACTTCAAGCACATGCTTTTCTTTTATGCCTTTGCCTTTCCCTTGTTACTTTCAAGCTTCTTATGCCTTTTCCTTGTTACTTTCAAGCTTCTTATGCCTTTTCCTTGTTACCTTCAAGCTTCTTATGCCTGGCCCTTGTTACTTTCAAGCTTTTTATGCCTTTCCCTTTTTACTTTCAAGCTTCTCACGCCTTGCCCTTAGTCTTTTCTAACGTATCATTGACGATAAATGCATAGATTGATAACTAGCATCAAAATAACACAACAAATTACAGTAATTATAAGAGAGTACCTTTAGTTCTGCATATTTAGGTACAGACCTGTTGTGTACAGAGGCAGATCTTACGTTGAGGTCGTTAACTGTAGGCTATCAGTGTTACAGAAATATACATGGATACACATATTTAACACAAGTGCGTTCAGAGAATTGTAGTGTCAGCTTACTGGTGTATAACATTGTGGAAATAGTTTATTAACACTCTTTGTAATTTGTGAAAAAAAAACCACAATGATATAGTAAACAATATAGTTTACTATATAATTGTGGATTTTTATTACACAATCTGTTTTTCGCGAGATTGTGAATTTCTTAGCGCTCTTTGTAATGATATATATGTTAGTACGTTGTTTAATTTTTTATATAATTTTTCTATTTGGTTAGTTGATGCTGATGTTATGAAGTGAAAGTTCATCAGTAAACAAGAGCCAGTTGAAAACGACGTCTCTGTACTGAAGCAAAAATTTATTCAAAGGTTATTTAACAGAGTGAATAGAAGTAATAGATTTAGTAGTGGCTTTAGTAAAGGTAGACTTTTATTTATTTATACAATCATTTATACATCTTTTTTTTGTGTCAAGCTTCATTTTAATGGTAATACCAGCGGTAGTGAAAGTTGTAGAAACATTTTGTAAACTATTACAGATTTGTTTACCCTTTTTTCATTCGCCAACTAAAACAAAACAGTTCAACCAGCGCACCAGTCATAGAAACAAAAACATTTCAATATGACCTCAGGGAAGGTTTCTCTTTCGTCATCTTCCGGGTTCCGGCCGCTGAGGCATTCGAATTGTCTCGCCGCCAAAGAGATCTCCAGTGTCCAAATATGGCCCCGTGTGTCAATTAGGCCCACCTGTTTGCTTTCACAGTAGATTTCCGGCATTCTGGAATCCTCGAGCTGAGTAGGAGAGGTAGTACGGGACTTTCATTTTTATTGCGCGGTTGGAGGTTGATTTGGGCCGTATTCCGCACAATTCGGAGTTTAGCGGAGGTGGGTTTAGGCCGCTCATTCAGTCGTGGTTATCTTTTTATATATTTATGAGAGCTTTTCGGGTCAGTTTTTTTTTTTTTTTTTTTTTTTTTTTGTAGCTGTGGATGGTTTGTATGTTTTAGTTAAAGAAGACTGTGAGTGTAAGAAATATAATATATATATATATATATATATATATATATATATATATATATATATGTATATATATGTATATATAACTGAATACGAAAATATGGAATATATATATAATAAAGTATTTATGGATATATACACACATATTATATATATATATATATCTATATAGATCTGTAGATATATACAGACATATATATATATATATATATATATATATATATATATATATATATATATAGATATATACACAAATATATATATATATATATAGTATATAATGTATATGCATGTATTTATATATATACATAAGCGTTTATTTCTTTTGTACACGTATTTAAATACATATTTGATTATCCCTGACGGCTCGTCATCAGTTGTTCTTTTCTGAATAAATAGCAATGATATTGCTCATTTCAGAATCAATTCGTCGGTTTCTTGTGTACAGAAAGGCCTCATTACATTCCTTATGCCCCTAAATCAACGTCTGCCTTAATTTATGCAATAAGAGGTTTTTGCATTTCATAAGTAGATTAGATAAGATACGACTCCATGAAAGTGTTATTTCTGAAGTTCCAGAATTCTGTCAAGGATTTTTTGTCTCTTTATTTATTCAAATTCATGATTGACGTATGGTCGTCTTTTGATATCTCTCAGGGATTCTCTATGTTTGACGCATTTTTCAAGAAGAACCTTGAGTTTTTCTTTGGGGGATTAAGACTAGATATTGCTGTTTTATTGTCTAAGCTCTTTATAAGGTACACGCATACACAAGTTATCCATACATACACACCCACACACACACAATATGTATATATTTATATATAATATATCATTGGTATTTATTCAGGAAAGAACAAGTGAGATATATATATATATATATATATATATATATATATATATATATATATATATATATATATATATATATATATATATATATATATATATATCACTTGCTGGTGTGTGGCCACCCGCCCTATGACATATACATACATACGTAAATACACTCACACACATATAGTTACTTTTATTTGATATGCATACACTGTCCATACATACTCATGTCTAATGAACGAATTTGTTCCATCATACACAATTGAGCATACGACATTGTCTTTCATGGTATGCAAATGTAACTTTCTCCCTAATACCCAGAGAGCGCATGTTAGCTTCGCGCAAGTGAAGGCTCTCGCTGTTCACTTCCGCCTTTAACCCCTTCTGAATATGTAAACACCTTTCGGGGGAGAATTTACACCTTTCATTTACATGCTGGAGTCGACGTAATCCCCAGCGGCGACTTCGGATCAGCCTAAATGGGTATTTGTTGCTTAAGTGGTTTTCCTCGTGTTCGACGTGATGGTGGTGGTCGCTTCTGGGAGGCTTTCGTTGTTGTGGTTTAGCTTTCTGCGTTAGTTAATTGCCTTTTGTTGTATATGAAGTTAAGTTAATTCCCTGCTGTTGTATATAAAGTTAGGCGGAAGCTATAATATGCACCGGTCCGTGTGTTTCTTTGTCTTTTAGTTCTACGTCTGTCCACAAGATGTCTCCTCCCTTTCCTTCCTTTTACTGTACCTCCGTTCATATTCTCTTTCTTCCATCTTACTTTCCACCCTCTCCTAACGGTTGTTTCATATTTCAATTGCGAGGTTTTCCTTCTGTTACACATTTCAAACCTTCTTACTGTCAGTTTCCGTTTTCAGCGATGAATGACCTCACAGGTCCCAGCGTTGGGCCTTTGGCCTCAGTTTTATATTGCATTCCATTCCACAAGGTGCCCATTTTGGAACATGGAAGTGGAGGTCATTTTGAGCTGGATTTGGATCCGGATGTGGATCGAGTGTGGTTTTGATTGGAGTTGGGGTTTGAATTTCACTCTGAATTCTATCAAATTATTATTGCTGTTGTTGTTTTTATAGTTATTATTGCTTGTTGTTGTTGTTGTTGTTATTGTCTTTAGTTATTTTGCAATAGTTTATTGTGACTACATTCAAACAGACCTCAAGGTTTCTCTTAAAATTGACAGGCATTCCCTCTTATCACTTCTTATCTGATATTAAACCTTACGTTATTATGTGGATAAATGCTTGATGCTTATAATAACTCGAAATAAATTTAAATGTCCAATAAAATATTAAATGGCTGTTCGAGAAGGAGAGAATTGTCTGAAGAATTATGGGTGTGTGGTAATGAGGAGAAGTAGGGGAAAGTTTTTTTCTTTTTTTTTTTTACAAACGAGGAAACACACTGGAAAAAAGACGCTTTGTGAGTTTTTGCATTGATTTTTCAATCGGACTTGATTTGCATAATGAGTTTCTCTCTCTCTCTCTCTCTCTCTCTCTCTCTCTCTCTCTCTCTCTCTCTCTCTGTCGCAGCTGCGGACCTCATTATGCTAAACTAAACTGCTCTTGGGAATTTGAACTTTGGTACATATGCACTTCATATATAAATGTGTGTGTTTGTGTATGCTTGTACGTATGTGTGTATGTATGTATACTACACAGAAGCTGGCAGCAACGGGATCATTATACCCCTGTTTATCAAATCAGGGAATTTAAGCAATACTGGGTCTGGTATTCACTTGGATGGGTGACCACCAAGATATTACAGATTCCGTTGACGCATTTTCCCCTTGAATTTCTGTCGATCAGAGCACGCGACTAGCGACCTCATCCCAAAAATACTTGCTGAGAAAAAGAAGGCCAAAGCTTTATTGAGTAAGATCTTCCAAGGGCTAAAAGCATGTAGAGGAAAAAAGTGCTCACACACACAAATATTATATATATATATACACATATACATATATATAATTATAAGATATACATATATACACAATATATATAACTATAGTTATATGTGTGTATATATATAATTATACACGTGTAAAATTACATATATATATGTGTGTATATATATATAGATATATATATATTGCATTCTGATGCAGTCTGCTCCTTGTTGTAAACAAAGCTGTTTATTTAATTTACTTACCACTCAAAATTTAAAAGCACCTATCATCTGATGGATAATTTACTTTGTTTATACAAAAACAACGAGGAAAAAATTATAATATATTAACCTGATAATTAAGTAATTGAGTTTCGCATATGAAGGTAATAATATACCCGAGTCTTGTGCACGAAGCTCCGTTTCTCAATCTCATGGATAATATGAAATCGTCGTATTACAATTATTAATGAATCTTGGTCGTCCAAGTGTGCTATGCAACTGTATAGGTCCTGCCGAGACAAGAGTAATGATACTAATTATGAAAGTATTATTATTATTATTATTATTATTATTATTATTATTATTATTATTATTATTATTATTATTATTATTATTATTATTATTCGAAGGAAGAAGATCCTCTTTGAGGCAAGTTTTGTTGAATAAAATGGCTGCAGTTTGCGAATTGATTTTATACTGAGTTTTCTCAGTTTTACTAATAATTCGCTTCTGCATTGGACAGTTATTGACTAATATTGATGTGCAGGAAAAGCGAATTATTAGAAGAATTGAAAAAACTCAGTATAGAATTAGTTCGTAAAATGCAGCCATTTTTATTATTATTATTATTATTATTATTATTATTATTATTATTATTATTATTATTATTATTATTATTATTATTATTATTATTATTATTATTAGTGAAGAAATCCACAGTGGTGTACATGTAAATATATATTCCTAAAATCAATATTCTGTATATTTTCATAATAAATATTATTAATACTAAAATTCAAATTATTATTATTATTATTATTATTATTATTATTATTATTATTATTATTATTATTATTATTATTATTATTCAGAAGCTTAACACTATTCATATGGAACAAGGCCACAAGGGCCAGTGACTCGAAATTCAAGATTGTAAACATTCTCATGTAATCAACCAAAAAGGCCTAACCCTGTTAAGAAGACGTTCACAAATAAAATACCCTTGTTGGAAATAGAGAAAAAAGAGGGAGAAAGCGATAAATAATAAACATAAGAAAACAGATACATATATTCATATTTAACAAGCAATATATGTCGAACAAGCCAAGAAAAGGGCGTAATTCGCTTGAAAGTATCATTACAACCTCTCTAAAAATTTCTAATAGGAACCAGCCTCCCATAGTTTCACATTAATGGGACTGAAATTCATATGGCTGTTATCATTCGCTTGAAAATCCACAGCAATGTACAAACTACACATTTATAATCCTTTTTGAGGCTGAAAGAATGTGAGAGAGGATTGAAGAACGTTTTTTGACGGATGAAATATTTTATTTTGCAATCTTCTCAACATATGGCGACAGTTTAGCAATACGTACCCTGCGGCGTGTTGGTACTTCATGCATACTCTTCCCTACCCACTTCCTGGGGCATGAACCCACTATACCCCTCCCCCCTACCTCTCAACCCCATCTGTTGAAATGAAAGAGAAACTTTGGCCTGCGTAAGAACATCGCAAAATGGCAAGACTGGAGTCAGAGGGTGTAACTTGCGCACGCGCAAGCACGCAAGCATGCAAACGCGCTATTGATTGGCCACTTGCATATTAATGTACAAAGTACTGATATGTGTAATTCGGACACCTGCCACGGTGAGATGGACTGGGAGATGGGGTGGGTAGTGGGAGAAAGGAGGAGGGGTGGGTGGATAGTGGGAGAAGGGTGGGTGAGTTTAAAGGATTGGGTGAAAGAAAGGGGTGATGGAATGGGTGGGAGTGAATGAGAAGAGCCTGTGGATGGGTGAGGTGGGTGTGTGAGAGAAACGTCATGTTTTTAGAGGATATTTGGTACAGATAACGTGGATGGGTGATATAGAGACTTGTGTATGAACTGACTGGTGGGTGAGATGAAGGACATTGGGTGAGAAAGAGTTGCGAATGTGAGAATGAATGAAAAGATGGGTGAGATAGACACGTAGTTGGGCAGTTTGGTGAGAGAAAAAGCGGTGGATGTGAGAGTGGGTGAAAGGGATGGGTGAAGAGATTGTACAGGAGAGAGAGAGAGAGAGAGAGAGAGAGTAAGGGGGTTATGAATATGTGGTTGGGTGATGGTAGTGGCATTTCTGGAAGGCTGGGGGTGGGAGGGAGGAATGGTGGGCGGTAGGCCAATGAATCGTGCGTGAAAGTGGGGTTGTGATTAGTGGAGTAGGTCGGGAGAGAGAGAGAGAGAGAGAGAGAGAGAGAGAGAGAGAGTCAGGGCACCATTAACAGACCGAAATTGCTGGAGCATTGGGGCATGAAGACAGTTCGGGCACGACGATTGTTATGAGAGCGAACTGACCCCAAGACTACAGAGAGGGAGAGAAAGGTGACCCGCGGTTGTCAAAAGCTTATGGGCGAAATGTCATCGATGACTTGGCTCTGTGGGAATATTTACTCCTGTCAAGCGATGATAATAAAATGGAGAAATCTGACGCCGTCTAATATTCTCCCCGTTTATTGCCGTCATCAAAACGACATTACAGAGTTCTCCGAAACTCCTACCGTTACTAATAGTAATAACAGTGATGATGAAAGTAATGATAGTAATGGTAAACTTTATGGAACACGGAAATATCAAAGTCAGACATTTCCCCGATTATATTCACCACAAAACAGAAAGTAAAAGTTTTTAAGTTCTCTGATTTCATGGTCATGTTCCTGGAGAAAAAGAAAGTTCAACACAGAACGGTTTATGGTTGAATTGTGTTTTCATAATAAAAAAAAAAGTGAAAGGAATTTTTTTAAGTGAATACTAACGAGAATCTGACAGCCCCCTGATTTAATTTTTTTAGAGTTGTTATTGTACACTGAATCACCGTTTCGAATCTATGTATATATATATATATACATATACATGTATATATATATATATATATATATATATATATAAAGGATTGATTGATCGAATTGTAGGACATCTGGCGTTAGTATATATATATATATATATATATATATATATATATATATATATATATATAAAACATTGATTAAACGAATTGTAGGACATCTGGCGTCACACTAACATAGTCACCGACGCCTATATATAAGAAAGAAAATTCCAAAAGTGGAGGAGAGCGAGTTGTCTGACGCGCGATTCGAGTTACGTAAAAAGTAGCGACATTTAAACCGGGAGAATGTCAAATTCCTTTTGGAATTGACGTAAGAAGCATTCTTTCTCTTTTGTTCATTTGAAGAATGTGGAAACCTATAAATGTTCAGCATTTTCTTGATCGTGTTCCTGTCTTTCTACCAAGAATATGACTGAATTACAAGCTTTTATTTTTCTGTAAAAGAAAACTTTTGTGCCGGCTTTGTCTGTCCGTCCGCACTTTTTTCTGTCCGCACTTTATTCTGTCCGCCCTCATATCCTAAAAACTTTTGAGGCTAGAGGGCTGCAAATTGGTATGTTGATCATCCACCCCCTAATCATCAAACGTACCAAATTGCAGCCCTCTAGCCTCAGTAGTTTTTATTTTATTTAAGGTTAAAGTTAGCCATAATTGTGCTTCTGGTAACGATATAGGATTGGCCACCATAGGGCCATGGGTAAAGTTTCATGGGCCGTGGCTCATACAGCATTATACCGAGACCACCGAAAGATGATCTATTTTCAGTGGCCGTGATGTACGCTGTAGAGGCTGTACAGAAAACTCGACTGAGCCGAAGAAACTTCGGCGCATTTTTTTTTTTTTTTTTTTTTTTTTTTTTACGGAAAGATGTTCGGCAGTTTTGTGTTTCCCCAAGTTTCCTATTAGACTCATGATTCAAACTTCCTTGCAGGAGAACTTATATATTAATGATAATGAATAATAATGACGATAGTCATAATACAGTTGTAGCAGCGCTTCAACAACAACGTATACCGATAAGATACATTAGAATTAATCATTATTACTATAATGATTTAGCGATGGTATTAGTTATGGCATAGACATTTATACCTATTCCATTATTTCTTAGTAGGCATTTTGAGAGAGAAAGAGAGAGAGAGCGAGCCAGTCTTAGATGGACACCTAAATATTTTACTTTTATAAAATATGACAGGTCATTCAGAAATCGTGCTCTTGCATACAGCTTACCCTAAGTCACATACCTATTAAAATTTAGAAGTATTTTTGTTCCTCCGATCAGTTCTTCTGAGATCTAACAAGTACATCGAATGGAAACGCCAAAACAACTAAAACTAACCTTTTGAACTTGAGATTTTGAATTCCTTTTGAATTAGCTTTCGAAATTTATCATACCGCTTGAAAAAAATTATATTGTGATTTTGAATTCACTTCAGAAATGTATTATACCGCTTGAAAAAATGATGTTGTGATTTTGAATTCACTTTTGAAGTGTAATATACCCCTTAAAAAATTATGTTGTGATTTTGAATTCACTTTAGAAATATATTATACCGCTTGAAAAAATAATGTTCTATTCAAATATGGGAATAAATTCTTCTATTCAAATATGGGAATAAATTCTTCTATACCTCTTCAGTATGACATTACTGCTTGTATCCTAGAATTTATTAGCTGTTGAATACCCCAGACTTGGTGTTATTATTATTATTATTATTATTATTATTATTATTATTATTATTATTATTATCATTATTATTATTAAGCTGATAACGTAGTCGCCTGTAAATTATTCACAACAGATAAATATTAACACAATCGTACCACAGATTTGGTGCTATTATTATTATTATTATTATTATTATTATTATTATTATTATTATTATTATTATTATTATTATTAAACTGATAGCTTATTCACCTGTAAATTATTCACAGCAGATAAATGTTAACACAATTGTAACACAGATTTTGTGCTGTTAATATTATTATTATTTATATTATTGTAATTATTATCATTATTATTAAACTGATAACATTTTCACCTGTAAATTATTCACAGCAGATAAATGTTAACACTACCGTAACACAGATTTGGTGTTATTATTATTATTATAATTTTTTTTTTAGCCGATAACATTTTCACCCGTAAATTATTCACAGCAGATAAATGTTAACAGAATCTCTAAATGTACGTGTACGTGCGTATGTGCGTTCCAGCAGGTGCTGTAGGTGGAAGGACTATGTCGGGTGATATTGTAAAGCTGGAAAATCCGGATTGGAATACATTTCGGAAAAATAAGGTGTCAGACAGTTTAGGGATGAATTTCATCACGGTGGATGTTGCGAAGGGGTTTTGTGGGGTTACTCTATTACAGTATTATTGGAACCAAATCGTACCAATTTGGTATTAAACATTTCGTCCCGAAATATTTTTGGATTAAAATGATGGACAGTAAAGTATTGTGGGTATTGGCAAGTATCGTCTGAAATATGAATATTTCGGGAATTAATATTATGCCCAGTGTTCAACTGTTGTATATGAATACGATTGCATAACGTGAATTCATATCGAGAGGTTATAGTTATATATTGAGTGGGAAATGTATTTTTTTTATGAAAGCTCGGGATTCATATAACAATTGAATTCTTGGTAAGAAAGATGGAACTTAGAAAATAATAAATTATCTAGGCCAGCACGTTATTAAATTGACCTGTGAATACTAATGAAAAAACGTATATGAATTATAGAGAATAACGATGTATTTATGAGAATACTGAAGTAAAAATAATTCCTATATATATATATATATATATTATATATGGGATATATATATATATATATATATATATATATATATATATATATATATACAGGTGAAAAATATATATATTTTTATATATATATATATATCATCGTGAAAAGAGAAATGAAAGTAATAAGCTTAGACGGAATGCCTGCCCGTGATTCATGCTTTTCAAGTTGAGCGAATGTCAAAATATGAAAAAGTAACTCACAATGTCTGTCTTATTGAATTGTGTTGGGGTTTTTGAGCGCCTCCATTCATTTGTCCTACCTACTAGACTTGGGTTTGTTGTTGGAGCTTGGTTTCTTGCCCCAAAGTTCGAATGGCTGACGTTATACTTAATTAATTTTTCGGGTCCTCAGAGATTATTGGGTGGTTTCATTTTTGGAGCCGCTGTTCAACTGAAAGAATAATGACAAAGGTTTCCTAATTTGAGTTGCAAGATCGAGTCAGGAAGTAGCCACATCATTCCGAGGGCTTGATTGCATGAAGTGCCGGCTTTAGCACGTACATTTGTATCTTTTATTTACACATTTAGACATGCAATGTTTTTATTTGGAAACATTTTGCTCTGGTCTTTAAGAATAATCAGCTATAATTGAAACAAGATTACAGCCAAAATGAAGTATATGATAGTTTTAGATGCAAATCATTGAAAGTTATAAAATAAAAATGGTACCCACTATTCACGAGCATACGAGGATATATTTTGATCGAGTGATTGAATTAACTAGATATTGTAATTGATTTATTTAGTTCCATAACTGGCCGTTACAACTGCAGTTATCGTAAACGCCGTTGGCGGTATCTATTAAAAGAGAGTAATAAAATAAGAAATTTCCTGCTATGTAGGACATTGTTCAAACGGAGAGAAGTCTGGAGACATTAAGCGGAAGCAGTCTTGAGGTTTTACGTCACTTTAGCAGAGAGAATTGGCATTGTGTCAGAATACGGGAGAGAGAAACTTCGTTGAGCATCTGTTGAGATGCAACAATGCCAGTCGTGTTTATGTCAAGAGTTTGAGTGGCGTACACAGCTGAACAATATGACTCGATAGGAACGTCGAAGTTTTCCCATACAATGACTGAACGCTGCATGCGCTGGTGGCATACTCTCTCTCTCTCTCTCGTATTACCCTTTCTCCATTTATATCCGCATCTCTCACGTTTAGTGTAGTGTTTTATTTTTTTCATATTAATGACTAGTAGTTATAGATTTTTCTTTTTTCGTACCATGTAATAAGTTTAATTGGATTTATTACATCCAGAAGTACAACGTGTATTAGTAGAAAAAATAATTTGTCAGTAATATTTATATAGGTATAAATATATCTTCAACCAGGTATCTTGAATACTGAGGTGCCAGGAAGAGGAACTGTTATACACTTCACTCCTGCACGTTTTCAAAATTTGTGTATGTACATAGTAAAGATTATGCCAAGTATTAATTATTATGTTTTATTTCAGGAAATGACTTCTTCACATTTGGTAGTTGCATCTGTGTTCACTTCTTTGTAGGCAAAACAAGTGCAGACCTGGGTTTCTTTCCCAAGAAAAATTACTACGTTGCAGAAATACTCTCTCTCTCTCTCTCTCTCTCTCTCTCTCTCTCTCTCTCTCTCTCTCTCTCTCTCTCTCTCTCTCTCTCTCTCTCTCTCTCTCTCTCTCCAGCAGTCATAGTTTCCTTAAAAATTGAACGATTCGAAAGGAATCACCTTGAATTCGTGACATCTTTGGAATTAAGTAAACTACGAAATCATATAGATATTTGTTTTAGTAATATAAATTCATGTGTACTTTGTTATAAACCATTCGCTTATTTCAAGTCGTTAGGATAAATAAGGGCAAGACAGGCAATTTCAGAGGTCCAGGAGAGCTGTTAATCAGCTCAGTGGTCTGGTAAAACTAAGGTGTACTTAATTTTCATTGGTTTATGTTTTTGTAAAGTATGTCCTGTAGTTATGGCTGTGTATTTCCGTTTTCTTTGTTGGTAGAGTGGCTGGCCCATTCTCTTATGCATTCGCTCATTTTAAAGGGAAACTATTGTATAAGTAAGTGTCCATCCTACCATGGTCATGCTTTCTGTTGAAAAAAATGTATCATATATCCATTTTAATGATCTTTCTTTGCTTCTTACAGGTAAGAAAATTCGTGCTGTATCCAATGGTAAAGCAAGATCTCAGTAAAGACGTGAGTAAATGTGTCTTTAAACTGTAAAATAACATTGACAGCTGTTACTTAAATCATTGGAAGATACTCTTGTAGCCCAAGCATGATTCGTGTTTGGTAATCCAGCATTCTGATGAATCTTTAGGCAAATGAATTAATTATTGCATTGTTTTTTTATTAATCGAGATATAAATTACCAAGTTGAAATTTGAAAGAGCCTTTGCATGTTCAAAATGATGACAACAATTAGACGAACAATGACTTTCCAGTTGATAATAGCAGAAAAATGTTCATTAATTAAAATTTCTTTTTCTTTTTCTTTTTATTATTTATATATTTTTACTTAAGAATAATTAACGAAGTACTGCCTCTCAGTTTCCGGTGGCGTGCGATAGCTATCGTGACCTAGAGGTTGACTATTTCTCCTGTAATAATGATAATAATAATAATAATAATAATAATAATAATAATAATAATAATAATAATAATAATAAATAATTATTATTATTATTATTATTATTATTGTTGTTGTTATAATATTATTATTGGTATTTAGTTGTAGTAGTAGTAAAGATAATAATTAATAATAATAATAATAATAATAATAATAATAATATTAATAATAATAATTTTCATAGAGAAGTATCTTGTGATTGTCAACATTTATAATAAAAAGTTAGACATGAAATGACGACTGAAATTTCATAAAGGCTAAATCTTTAGCTTGAATAATTTTTGTATCATTTTACCCAATGAATTTATTATAAGAATGATTGTCAATTATTATTATCATGAAAAGTCAGTTAATGAAATGACGACTGAAATTTCATAAAGGCTAAATCTTTGGCTTGAATAATTTTTGTATCATTTTACCCAATGAATTTATTATAAGAATGTCTCAGTATTATTATTATCATGACGAGTGTTGTTAATGAGCATTATCATTGAATAACAAGCCAGCCTGGTTTTGAACATATTATTATTCAAGAAAACCTGCACTGGATATGATTGCTGTTCTCTCGTGTTATAATTTATTGAACGACTAAATAAGATTTATAAATCAAATAGACTGAAATTGCAAAAAGAATAAAATTGAAACTATAAAAATGACTTGAAAATAAAGCTTTAAGAATATTATGACTCAGATACCAGGATACAGTTCGGAATGGAATGGAATATAGATTTAGGCCAAAGGGACTGGAACCTATGAGGACATTCAGCGCTGGAAAGGAAATTAAGAGTAGAAAGGTTTGAAAGGTGTAACAAGAGGAAAACCTCGCAGTTGCACTATGAAATCAATTGTTAGGAGAGGGTGGATAACAAGATGGAAGAGAGAGAATATAAACGGAATGAAAGGGGTTGCGGCTAGGGGGCCGAAGGGACGCTGCAAAGAACCTTTTAAGTAATGTCTACAGTGCACCCCGTGAGGTGCACTGACGTCACTACCCCGAAGGATGCAGTTCGAAATGATGCCATGATGGAAATTATGAGAATGATGAAATGGAGATGTAGATGGCTTAGCCATACCCTTCTCAGTACCCTGTGGTCAAATGATACATAATAGTGATAGCTGGGCTTCTGTTAGTGCCAGAAGAGTTGGAAGATACTCAGACGTACTTGAATGAGGACTGTGAGAAGAGAAGGTTGAGATTTGTAAAAGAATAAACACAAGTACAGACGTGGTTGGGGGAATTTCATAGAGGCACATTGCATCACAGTATTGGAGGCTGTGATGATTATTTATTTATTTATTTATTTATTATTATTATTATTATTATTATTATTATTATTATTATTATGTGTGATGAAAATCCACAATCATCTAGTAAATATATTACTATGTAAAATAAACACAGCAATATATTTGCTATATAATTGTGGATTTTCATTACACAGATTGCTTTTCACGAGAGAGTGAATTTCTTAGCGTTATTATTATTATTATTATTATTATTATTATTATTATTATTATTATTATTATTATTATTATTATTATTATTAAACAAGTCTAAGCGTTTAAATTAACATATTATATAACGATGGGTGTTTAAACGAATTGTATTGGAAAGCAACCATGGCGTTTGAAAAATAATAAAAAAACACCTATGCAGAAATACCATTTTCCACGGAAATCTCTTATCTCTCATCCTCTGCTCACGTATCTGGTTTTGCAAATGGGGCTGGGTGCTTTAACTTGTTTTGTTAAATCTGGTTCCAGCGGCGTAGGGGATTCGTCATGAGCCATTTTGCAGAATAGCGCTCGCTAACGAATTGTTTGGCCATTTTACGGTCGAAGTGTAATCCTTGAAATTGAAATTCGGACTGCGGGGGGCTCAGGTTTCAGTGTCCGTTTTTGTGTTCTAATTGAACGATTGAAGCTAAGCTATATATATATATATATATATATATATATATATATATATATATATATATAGAGAGAGAGAGAGAGATAGAGATAGAGAGAGAGAGAGACAGATAGACAGAGAATAAATCGCCTGGTGGCTATATAGCGCTAATTACTGATTGTTTGGGACATTTTATTTCTGATTGTTTTATGTTACATAGGCGATATATATATATATATATATATATATAATATATAATATATATATGTATATATATACATATATATATATATATATATATATATATATATATATATATATATATATATATATATATATATATATATATATATATATATATATATATATAAATATATATATATATATATATATAATATATATATTGTTTGGGCACATTCTCTCTCTCTCTCTCTCTCTCTCTCTCTCTCTCTCTCTCTCTCTCTCTCTCTCTCTCTCTCTCTCTCTCTCTCTCTGTAATGAGAAGAATTTCTAGCCTCAAAAGACTATAACAGAGAAGTATTGAACTTACTACAGTAAAAAGGGTTTAACATATTTTACATCGCAAAACCCGATCTTACACTTAATTAGCATGACCTGCTGGGGAGACTTGTTCTTTTGCTGTCTCAGTTTTTTCTTCCCTTAAAGAATGATTCATTATCGTAGTTCATTTTCTTTTGTGTTCTTGATTGTGGATATTTCTCCTAGCGTTAAGTTTCCAATTTTTCTTGGAACTTTTCCATTTAAAAGACAAACAACAGGCTCTTTGTTTAGAGTTTTGATCATCATTATTCATTATTATTATTATTATTATTATTATTATTATTATTATTATTATTGCACAAGGATAATTGGCCAATAATCTGCAAAGATGTAGACAGGAAAAAAAAAAACAACAGAATGCCCAAACACAACTAACACAAGGAAAAAATGCGCCGAAGTTTCTTCGGCGAAATCGAGTTTTCTGTACAGTGTATAATGCTGTATGAGCCGTGGCCCATGAAGCTTTCTGCCACGGCCCGGTGGTGGGAGGTCCTATAGCGTTGCCAGACGCATGATTATGGCTAACTTTAACCTTAAATAAAATAAAAACTACTGAGGCCAGAGTGCTGCAATTTGGTATGTTTGATGACTGGAGGGTGGATGATCAACATACCAATCTGCAGCCCTCTAGCCTCAGTAGTTTTTAAGATCTGAGAGCGGACAGAAAAAGTGCGGAAGGACAGACAAAGCCGTCACAATAGTTTGACAGAAAACTAAAACTGAGAAAGGAAAAAAAATTTTTATTTTCGTCTGTTCTTGAGGCTGTAGCTAGGTAATAAAATTCGGTTGCCCTTTCTGTTCACTTTCTTTCTCCTCCCCCCCTCCCAAAAAAAAAATAAATAAATAAAACATGCTTCCCGTTTTCATATATTTCTCCTTAACCAATTTGACATGTGTTTGCATTAAAATATAAGGCTGTCCAGAGATGCATTATGATGTAAAGTTCATTAATATGTGAACTCTAATGTAAAAGGCAGAAACTTCTTATTATAATGCTCTGCTCAGGAAGCATATGCATCATAAGGTAGTGTTCAGCAAGGGCATGTATTATAATGTATTATAATGTAAGACTCAGGAAGTACGTGAATTTAGATGTCAAGTTTAGAAAGTATGTGCATGTAGAATTTAGCAAGTACATGTATTATAATGAAAGACTCAGCAAGCACGTATATTGTAAGACTCAGTAAGTGCGTTTATTATAATGAAAGACTCAGCAATCAAGTGTATTATAATGCAAGACTCAGCAAGTGCGTGTATTTTAATGAAAGACGCAGCAAGCACTTGTATTATAATGTAAGGCTCAGCAAGTACGTGTATTATAATGTAAAATTCAGCAAGAACGTGTATTATAATGAAAGACTCAGCAAGCACGTGTATTTTAATGACTCAGCAAACATGTGCATTACAATGTAAGACTCAGCAAGTACGTGTAATATAATGAACGACTCGGCAATCTTGTGCGTTATAGTGTAAGACTCAGCAAGCACTTGTATTATAATGTAAAACTCAACAAGTACGCATATTATAATGAAAGACTGGCTAGCACGTGTATTCTAATGTAAGACTCAGCAAGCACGTGTATTAATGAAAGACTCAGCGAGAACGTGTATTATAATGAAAGAATCAGCAAATACGTGTAATACAATGCTAAATTCAAAGCTATTATAATGAATGACTCAGCAACCTTGAGTATTATAATGAAAGATTCAGCAAGTACGTGTATTCTAATGAAATACTCAGCAAGTACGTGCATTATGATGTTGAATTCAAAGAGCATGTGCATTATTATGTAAGGCTTTGCAGGTACGTGTATCATGATGTAAGACTCGGCAAGTACGTGTGTTATGATGTAAGACTCATCAAGTATGTGTATTATGATGTAAGACTCAGCAAGTACGTGTATTACGATGTAAGACTCAGTAAGTACGTGTATTATAATGCTAAATTCAGAAAGCGTGTGCAGCGAGTAGGTGATGTAAAGTTCAGCAAGTACTTGTATTATAATGTAAGGTGGTGGAGCGATATTCTTTTTTACGGGCCATAAACCTCGAAGACAATCACCTGCTGAGAGGGGGTCGTATGACGAGGTCTTAAACAAAAAATGGGCCCTTTGGTGTGGACCTTCACCTGTCTCCTGATTGGACAGCCCCCGTTGGTCTCTGGAACAGAACATATTTCAGTTTATCCAGGTTTTCAACAAGTGACTTGGCTCCTTCTCTCTCTCTCTCAAGAGGAGTAAGTGAAAAGGGAAAATGTCCGAAAATCGGTAAAGTTAAGCATCAGTGGTACTACCAGTAGATAACAGAACTCATCAGGATATAAACTCATTGAGCACCCATGGGACAGAGCGTGGGGCTAGCAGCTTCATCCCAAAAATACTTGAACACTTGAAGAATAGATTCTTCTGGAACCGTGTCGTCAAATGGGAAAGGCATATAAATTAAAACTCTAATTGTACATCAGTTAGACTCGTATATGTAAAAGCAATTTTTGTAAAAGCAGTTTTACATGCCTGAAGCTTCTTATTTATTCTACACGTATGAAACATGAACTGAAATTTACGTGTATTATAATATCCATGATACATGTGCCAATTATTACTTACTTTTACTGGTGTCATGCATAGTAGTTTACACGTATCTTGCATAAATTAAATTTAACATGTATCATGTATAGTCAGTCTTCCATGTACATATCGTTGATAGTCAGACGATGCATGTATCATGCATAAAGCCAGTCTTCCATGTATCATTTATAAAGCCAGTCTTCCATGTATCGTTTATTAGGTCAGTTGTACATGTAACATGAGCAAAGTCAGTCTTCCATGTATAATTTATAAAGTCAGTGAGTCTTTTATGTATCTTTTATAAGTCATTAGTACATGTATTATTTATAAATCATGTCTTCCATGTATCATTTGTCAAGTCACTCGTACATGTATCATTTATAAAGTCAGTTGTCCATGTATCATTTATAGTCAGTCGTACATGTATCATGCTTGAAGTCAGTCTTCCATGTATCATTTATAAATCCGGTCTGCCACGCATCATTTGTAAAGTCGGTCGTGCATGTATAATGCATAAAGTCAGTCTTTCATGAATCACTTATAGAGCCAGTCTTCCATCTATCATTTATAAAGTAGTTCTTCCATGCATCATTTATAAAGCCAGTCATCCATGTATCAGGGAAGCCAGTCTTCCATGTCTTTTTACGAAATCAGTCTTCCATGTCTCATTTATAAAGTCAGTCTTCCATGTCCCACTTATAAAGTCGATCTTCCATGTCTCATTTATAGTCAATCATCCATGTCTCACTTATAAAGTCGATCTTCCATGTCTCACTTATAAAGCCAATCTTCCATGTCCCATTTATAAAGTCGATCTTCCATGTCTCACTTATAAAGTCAATCTTCCATGTCTCACTTGCAAAGTCAATCTTCCATGTATCGTTTATAAAATGTCTTCCATGTATCATACATGCAAACAGATAGGGCCATTGTCCATAAGGCTCATTTTCCGGCTTGTTATCACACTCGGCGCGGATGTCACGAAAGGTGAGAAGGCGCTTGTATGCGGCTGCCATTTCATGGAACGTGCTTTTGCATGCGCCATTCCTCACCGTGTGGTCGTTAGTGCTCTTCTTGTGTTCAAGCTACTGTCATGCTGCTAACGAGGTCATGTTTCTTTGATCTAATCAGGAGTCGTGTTGCTTTACGCACTCCCCCTTTCCTAACCCCCTAGAATGGCTTAGACCTACCCTCCCGTAGCCAGTCTAGTAAGGTGTAGAATGACTGGTTCTGTATTTGTTTTATATAAATTTCCTCCGTGATATCCTCAGTGCAGTTTTTTAAAGATCGTATTTCGCTTCATCTTATATATATTTACTGGATACCGTTTAAACTTTCATTACGGCTGGAAATGGTGCAATAGAGTGGCCTAGACCTACCCTCCCGTAGCCAGTCTAATAAGGTATAGAATGGTTGGTTCAGCTGTATTTGTTTTATATAAATTTTCTCCGTGATATCCTCAGTGCAGTTTTTTAAAGATTGTATTTCGCTTCATTGTATATATCTCACTGGATACCGTTTAAACTTTCATTACGGCTGGAAATGGCGCAATAGACAGTGCCGGTCTCCTGTCGTAAATTCGGTAGAGCCGTCTGTCCAACCGTCATATGGTCAGTAACAGACTGCTTGCGACGAGAGCAGACACTTCTCTGGTAATAATGTCGGACGTTGGTATCATACTCGGCTGTGACAGGTGAAGGAAAGGCCGAATATTTTGAATATTCCGTTTTCTCGTGCTTTTAGAAAGCATGGTTGTTTACAGGAACCTTATACTGATTTTTCTGAAGGCGGCCGAGCCTCTCCACTCATCCATCTCTCTCCCCCACCCCTCCGTACCGCATACTCCATCCCCCCCCCCCACCATACCGAAAGCATTAAAGAGCATGTAACCATTGCTAACACAGAAAATGGTTCCAATGTCGGAGGCGGTCTTAGTGTGGCGCCTGCCCTTCTCACTCCCCGCCTTCCCCCTCCTGTCCTTCCCCTCCCCATCGAGCCATTCTCCACTTCATTCCTCTTCCTTTCCCTGGTGGTGGCAGCTTTCGGAAAATAGGCGAGAAAGCATACTTTCGGCGACTCTGCCCTGCGACGGCAACATATCTCCCTTCTAAATAAGTTTATGACATCAGTTATTACCTTCTGAAAGCAACGAAATAAGTAGATGAATCGCCACCTCGTTTCCTTCCTCCTCTTGTCCCTCCCTCCCCCTCCCCGCCCAGACTTCCATGTCTGGACCCCCGCTTCTCCCTCTGGCCTTGGCAACACCCGCGTGACATGGTATTGATTTTCCGTTAAGTGCCGGCGCGTTGTTGCCACGTTTCCCCTCCCCGGCGTTTTAAAGTTACCGGTAGAGTGACGATACGAAACTAAGTCATAGATTAATGGGTGAAAGAGAGGAATGAACATGTGATTAGGGGACTCTGTCGATCGATTGTCGTTTTTGTATCCCGTATGAAAAGCGCTGGAGCATCCGGCAAAGAGCAACAGATATTTCAAAGACTTTATCTTTTCCTGGTCTCTGCCCGGAACGTTTTCTCTCATGAAACTGCCAAAAAGATCGACTTGTATTTGCTGTTTATCGATCCGCCACATGCTGACTTGACCTGTTGGGAAATTTCGATGTAAGGAAGGTGTGTTGTTTCACTCGCGTATTTTTTCCAAATTCAAATCAAGGTGAGCGTGTTTTTATTCGATCAAAGACGACCTCTTTTTGTTTGACCTCGTTGACCTATGTTGCGGTGGCGCTAGTGTATTTAAACCAATCAGTCAGGCGAGACGTGTGAACGTTGCTGATATTTCTTGATTGATCGTCAAGAAATGATAAACTATTTATTTGTAAGTTAGGTGACACCCTGAGACAGCTTCTCACTTGAAGACGAGATCATTTCGACATCGTGAAGATCTATATTGTTGAAGCGTCTGCCACTCACCTCCGTCCATAACAGAACGTTTATTACTTCTCTTACCTTTTTTTTTTTTTTTTTTAGCCAGTCACAAGACGTGGTTGTTGGTTAGTTGTTTTCCCACCTGAGCGAAGTTTTGTTAAGTAGTCCTTGTCTTAAAGTCTGTCTGGAATAAGGGAAAGTTATGGTTTGTCAATACCGGGTCATTGATTGGTCGTTTAGACGTCCGGTTTGTCTGTCGTGTGTGATTGACGTGAATAAACTGGTTAGATGAATATTGTTCTTGTGATGTTAGAATATGATCTGAATTAACTAAGTCCTTGTGTGAATGGGGGTAATTTTATTGTCTACGTTTTTTGTGAATTCACTAGATGGCGTTGAGGAAGTCCAAATTCATTTTATGGTTGGTAATGTTATTGTTTTTGTATCGAATTGATTTATTAAATATGGATAGATAAATATTACATTTCAACCCTTAACCGGAAAATTTCAACCCTTAACCGGAAAATATTTAACATTTCCTGCAATATTTTACGTGTAATTGTGCTTGCTAGACCAATTTTCAAGTTTCCTGATTCAGGTTACCAGTGCTACATTTTGCATTTACTTACAATTACACCATATATTGTGTAGATGGAATATCAGAGTTGTCGTTTAATATTTACAGGTTGTCTAAAATATCGTAGATGATTTTGACTTTGTTTCACAAAATAGTTCACAGTTAGGTATGAACGATGGAAGCAGTGTTGCTTGTTGTATATCGTGTGTTATTGCCTCTCAATGAAAACAAAACAGTTGTCGTTTAAAACGTATTGCAGATGGAAAATTACTGTTGGTACAGACGTTAATCTTCGGCATTACGTACCAAGCGAAGAATAATGAATGAATGGATCCCTTCACGATCCGGATTTATCGACAGCATTCAGCGTTATCACTCTCATTCACTGTCCAAAATCACGTCGACGGCGCCGATATTGTGTCGGTCTTTCATTTACAACCGAAAGTGTTTTGTTAGCGTTCGTGTGTTTGTTATTCCGGTTATTGTGGTTCCAAGCTGAACCTGGAGGCGCTTTGCAGTTGAAAGTATTTCGTATTTGTTATTGTAGTTATTGTGATTTTAACTTAAACTTTGACGCGGATGCATTAATGTAAGGTTTTCATTTGACTAAATGTTTACATATACTATTGTATATAAAGGAGAATGTACAAGTTTTGCCTTAACGTTTCGCCATATCGCGATGTATTGTACATTATATTTTGCATGAATTTCAGGAATTTTTTTTCTTTTTATATTTCTCTTACGTAATTTTATACCCTGATTTTTATAACCAATAGCGTCTCCCTACACAGCGCTTGAATTCATGCATATGTATATAAGTTAATATACGGGAAACAAGGTTATTATGTCTCTCTGTCAAAACGACGTATCTTCAAAAGTTACTGATGGATTTCAGTGATTATTTTTTTTTGTGTGTTGGGGGGGGGGTTATAGGCTATGTTCCGAAGGAGTTAATTTGAATTTGGCATGGATCCGGATGCTGATTTGGCGGGAGGTATATGTCCTATTTGGGTACTTTTGATCTTTTTCCCAATGTGAAAGGTTTAATGAGGCATATAGACCAATCGTAAGCTTACGTGACCACTCAGAGTATAAGCATTGCCCCAAAGGACTTATTATTCTATGCAAAAACATTCGTATAATTCAAGTTTAGGAAATAAAAATATACAATTTCAAGAACGATATTTTTAAATGATACCAGTCATAGTAGCTGTGAATAATTGATATCAGTGACTTAAGCTTCAAGTACAGGGGAGCAGTGATACAGACTCCGTATTACAGTAATGGATGGGAAGAAAGAATGGATACAATGACCATCTGTCAAATTTACAGTCGTGACACGGTGCGTTTGATAGGGGAAACCTGGCACTTGAAACTTGGCCAAGAAACAAGTGTTTAGTTTCTGTATCTAATGTGGCTGTAGTATGAGGAGAGTTTTATTTTTCAGAGAATTAGAAGCAGTTTTGTCTGAAGTCAGGACTTTTTCACAGTCAGAATTATGTACCTTTAATTTAATGCGAATAGAAGCAATACGGAAGATGAACCTGTCGAGGAATAATAAGAACTTGTCTGGGCTTGACAAGAACCTGCCAAGGAATAGAGGATCCAGTCTCGGCATGGCAAGAACCTGCCAAGGAATCAACAGAACCAGTCTTGGCATGACAAGAACCTGCCAAGGAATAGAAGAACCATTCTCCGCATGACAAGAACCTGTCAAGGGGTAGAAGAACCGGTCTCACCATAACAAGAGCCTCTCAAGGAATAAGGACTAGTCTTGGCATGACAAGAAGCTGTCAGTGGGAAAAAGATCCTGTATCGTTTTCAGGACATTTCACCATCGACTTGAAAAACCAAAGTACCACCAGACTAGACAGGCTATATGTCACTTTTATGACAAGGAAATGACGAAGCTTCTACAGATGACATGGAAAGGCATCTGAAACTGTGGGTTGGGATTGATAAAAAAAGACTTACAATAAACTACAGGTGAAGGATTACGGCAGAAATAAGTATAGATAAGCGCAGTATCATCAGCATATTCATGGAGACTTACTGAAGGAAAAATTTAAATTCTGTGAGAAAAATTAAATTTGCGGGAAACTAATGAAAAATATGAAATCAAAGATATGTGGAAAAGACAGCTCTTTTCAAGACTTTACTGAAAGAGAAATCAAAGTTTTGAGAGAAAAAATAAATTTGGTGAACACTAATGAAAAATAAGAAAACGTGGCAAAGGCACCTCTTTCCAGTAGTAAGGTTGATTGAAGAGATAACTTGCAAAAAAGGAGAAAGGTGTCAAATGTGGCGACCAGGGTTATATGCCAGACACCATTTAAAGGCCTTGATGTCAAGAATGATAATCGCCCATAATTCTCGTGGAAGAAATTATTCACGTATAAGATAAATGAATGCTGGTATATATCTATTTGCAAAATCGACATTGATGAGTTTAGAGAAAGCAGATTCCAGGGGTTAGATAATAAGATTTTGTGGAGAAATGTAGAACCTGAGATATAAAAGAATAAAAGGCAATTACGATGTGTGTAGGACTTGAAACCATTGCCCTTTTGGAAATTAGCAGAATAAGTTCGTGCTTCCCTTTCCAGGATTTGAACCAAAGAATAAGCAGGTACAGTTTTATCAGGATTCCTTGCAGAATTCCATGGCGAATGACTTGATGTTTATAAACCTTGTTTATTTTTATTTTTGCAGCTTTTACTTTTTACCATTTATAAACAAGATGAATGGACAAAATAAATAAATGAATAAAAAAATTAATTGACAAATTAAATGAATTAGCAACTCATTTAAAGGGATACTTCAACCCCACCTCTTTAACGTGGCTTGGGTCTTGGATTGAAAGTGAAATCATATAAGAAAAATTGTAGATAAAATTCCCATAAGGAAAATTGTAGGTAACACTACCAACCGGACTTTAAATTTTACTTGACGTATGGTAATGAGGGGTTTGCAAGTGTGAGAGTTTCAGTCGGTTTTCATGGACAGTATTCGGTGCAGTCTAATAGGCAGTAGACACGAGACTGTGCGCCAGAATTGATCTTTTTACAGGGTTTGTACATGTACTCTGTATCTGCATTTGAAGTCTTATTGACGGTATTCCATGGAATCGAATATCAGGGATTATTTTACTGTGGTTGTCATCAACAGTGACAAGAAATGGTATTGATTATGATTGCTCTCGGAAGCAGTCTGTCCTAGCAGGAGTGTTGTCCAGAACAGGTAATATTGAAAGTGTCCTGGTAACTCCGCAAGGGGGCAGTGCCAACAGTGCACTTCACGTGGTGCACTGTAGGCAATACTTGGGGATCTTTGCATCGTTCCTTCGGCCCCTAGCTGCAACATCTTTCACTCCTTTTACTGTACCTCCGTTTATTTTGTCTTTCTTCCATCTGACTTTCCACCCTCTCTAACGGCTGTTTCATTGTGCAACCGCGAGGTGTTCCTCCTGTTACACCTTTCAAACCTTCTTACTGTTAACTTCCCTTTCAACGCTGAATGACCTCATAGGTCCGAGTTCTTGGTCTTTGGTCTAAATTCTATATTCTGTTCAACAGTGAGTATAATTGCTTTCAGAGCAAGTCTGTTCTCACAGAAAGTGTTGCCAGTAACTGGTGATATTGCAAGTGTGTCTCTCTTGGTAAAACTTACAGAAAAAGAGGTCTCATGTGGCATTTGTGTTGGGAAATGCAAAAGTGCCATGGACGTGGGAAGCTCTGCAGTCATTAATCAGTGGTGTAGTTAGAGGAGGTACAGAACTTAACGACCAGTGCAGGCACTGTTGTTTCTGTAGCCGAGGGTATTCTCGTTGCCTTTTGTCGGGGTTAAATGTGGCGTGAAGTGGAAAAAATTGTAGTACATACATACATACATATGTGTGTGTATATATATATATATAGATGTATGTATGGTATTTGTATATATGAATATATAAAGTTTACGGTGTGAGGCTAACTGGTGTGTTTTACTTTTCTGTTAGCTTTGATTTCATTTCATATAATGGATCTATAGCAAGTAGATCTGAGCCTGTATGTTTGTGTCTATGTATAATATATATATTTATATATACATATACATATATATATATAGACCTATACTGTATATGTGTATGTATATATATATATATATATATATATATATATATATATATATATATATATATATATATATATATATGTCTATCTTCTGAACTGTGTGCGACCTTGAGCACGTATTTGCGTAATCGATGAAACATGACCACAGTTTCCACACACACACACACACACACACACACACACACACAACTCTGAGTTGATTTTGCGTCTGGTGGTGGTACCGGGGGGGCGGGACCCAGTAAGACAGTCGATCTGATGTGGACCCACTGATTTTTAGAGCTGACCCCTTTATATTTTGTAAATGCTGGGTGTTTGAAGTATTCAGCACCTCATCTCAATACCACGAACGTTGCCACCGGTTGTTTGTTCTCTAACCTAGGGAGGTGCCATAGCCTCTGTGATTGGGTTTTTATAGTCAAGGATGTAAGTTGCTTGTTGGGAAGATGGTTATAAAAAAAATTATTTTTGTATATATTAGTTTTTTTGTTATCTCTTTGTGATTTTATCTATTTTATTCGGTGTTCCTTTTTGTGTTTTACATTTATATATTGTTCTCTGTCACCTTACTATGCAAATTCAACCTTATGATGTAAGTTCATTTCCTTCAAGATTTCCTCCCCAAAATGTTTGCTGATTATGTAGAAATAAGTCAGAATAATGAATGACTTCAAAAAGTGAATGAAACCACTCAGAAGCTTAATTTGTATAAAGAGAAACGACGTTTTCGTGGCCACGTAGAAAACGTGACAGCACGAACGAACTGAATTATGTTTTGAATAATAACACTCGATTATTCAGTCAACCTGCCAAGCCAGGAGTGGGTCACGAATGACAGTGGGCCGAATAACAGGTTGTGTTCTTGAATGGAGGAGGGGGAGGAGGAGGAGGCCTGGAATTGCATTTCTTGAAGAAGGCAATGAAAACATTGGTTTATAAGAGCACGAAGGGGACCTGTTGTTTCTTCTTATCATGAACTGTCTTGTGAATGTTTTTATTATTTTTTTTTGTTTATTTTAGAGGCTTATTGGATGCTTTTCCCATCCAATAAGCCTCTAAAATGGGAAGCCATCTCTTATTAAGGCAGAAAATGGGAAGCCATCTCTTATCAAGGCAGAAAATTGGAAACAATCTTTTATTAAGGCAGACAATCGGAAACCATCTCTTATGAAGGCAAAAAATGGGAAACCATATCTTATGATGGCAGAAAATGGGAAGCCATCTCTTATTAAGACATTAAATGGGAAACTGTCTTTTATTTTGGCAGAAAATGGGGAGTCATCTCTTATCAAGGCAGAAAATTGGAAACAATCTTTTGTTAAGGCAGAAAGTGGGTGGCCATCTCTTATTACGGCAGAAAGTGGGACACCATCTGTTATTAAGGCAGAAAATGGGCAACTATCTCTTATTAGGCAGAAAATGGAAGAAATCTCTTATTAAGACAGAAAATGGAAACCATCTCTTATTAAGGCAGAAAATGGGAAACCATCTCTTATTAAGGCATGAAATGGGAAGCCATCTCTTATTAGGCAGGAAATGGGAAGCCATCTCTTATTAAGGCAGAAAATGGGAAGCCATCTCATATTAGGCAGAAAATGGGAAGCCATCTAGACTGGACCAGCAAAAAACGGAATAGGACTCAACAGGCACTTTCTCTCTCTCTCTCTCTCTCTCTCTCTCTCTCTCTCTCTCTCTCTCTCTCTCTCTCTCTCTCTCTCTCTCTCTCTATATATATATATATATATATATATATATATATATATATATATATATATATATATATATATATATATTACTAAAAAGGACCTCATTCAAACTGGATGGTATTTAATGGAGTTTTTATTCAAAAAGTTACAAGCTTTCTTGGACAAACAGATATCCGTACAATGAGCAAACATATATCCGGCTGTATTTATATCTGTGTGCTGGGTACTTTTAATCCTATAATCGCCTAGCTCTTCCTGTGTGACCTCCACCCCTCTCTTGACCTTGGTCTTTCTCTGATCCCTGGTTCCAGATGTCCGTTTTCCGTGCGTTCTCTTATATGATTTTTCTAGATATGCTGTCTTAGCCGTTTCCGGTGTTCCCTTGTTGTTGGCGCAAGTTATGAAGGCGTTCTCTACAAAGTCTAGATGTTTTGTTGGTGTTCCTGTACAGAAAACTCATATTTTCCAAGTCTATTCTGTGATCATTTTCCCAACAGTGTTTGGCTGCCGACGTCTGATTATAATGCCTTATGTTCTGCAGATGTTGTTTGCTTACTCTTTACATGATTTGCCAGTTTCGCCGAAACCCTTCTTCACAGTCTAGACAAGCTGCCATTGCACCCATCAATCAGGAAGCCCCTCTACAAACTTTTGTTTCTATTTTATTCCTAATGGTGTTTTTAGCTGAATAAAATTTAGAAACAAAAAGCTGTTGATGGGTGCAAAGTTTAGAGGGGGTTTATATACAAGACTGTGAAGAAGGGTACTATATGAAACATTAAAATCATGTTAGAAAACAAAGAGTGAAGCAAACAACATCTGCAGAACATAAGGCATTATAATCAGACGTCTGCAATGCTGGGAAAATGATCACAGAATAGACTTGAAAATATGAGTTTTCTGTACAGGAACACCAACAAAACAAGACTGGTTGTAGAGAACGCCTTCATAACTTGCGCCAACAACACGATGGCAGGGAACACCGGAAACTTTGAAGACAGCATATCTAGAAAATCATATACTCCAGTAGCAAGGAAACGAAGAAAAACGTAAGAGAACGCACGGAAAACGGACATCTGGAACCAGGGATCAGAGAAAGACCAAGGTCAAGAGAGGGTGGAGGTCACACAGGAAACCCAGCACACAGATATAAATACAGCCGGATATGCGTTTGCTCATTGTACGGATACTTGATAATGTGGACTGTTTGTCCAAGAAAGCTTGTAACTTTTTGAATAAAAACTCATTAAATACCATCCAGTTTGAATGAGGTCCTTTTAGTAATTCTACTAATGCACAGAACAATTGTGTATGTGATAAAGTTATATATATATATATATATATATATATATATATATATATATATATACACATTCATTATATGTATATGATATATATATATATATATATATATATATGTGTGTGTGTGTGTGTGTGTGTGTGTGTGTGTGTGTGTATATATATATATCTATGTATAATTTCTTTATTTGAAGATATGAGATTCCCAATATAATGAGGCCAGCAAGCAGTATTTGAATTATTTTCAAAAGTTCTTCCTGATCAGTGGCTTTAATCAGAAAACGCAAGCGTTCTCTGTACTCGGGAGGATGTCTTACCGAGATACTTTCCCATTTTCTGCCTTAATATGGTATGGTTTCCCATTTTCTGCCGTAATAAGTGATGGTTTCCCATTTTCTGCCTTAATAAGAGATGGTTTCCCATTTTCTGCCGTAATAAGAGATGGTTTCCCATTTTCTGTTTTGGTAAGATATGTTTTCCCATTTTCTGCCTGAAGACATTGGTTCCCATTTTCTACCTTAATAAGAGATGGTTTCCCATTTTCTGCCTTAATAAGAGATGGTTTTCCATGTTCTGCCTTAATATGGTGAGGTTTCCCATTTTCTGGTTTGATAAGATATGGTTTCCCATTTTCTGTCCCAAGACATTGGTTCCCATTTTCTACCTTAATAAGCTAGAGGTTCCCATTTTCTGCCTTAATCAGAGATGGTTTCCCATTTTCTGCCTTAATAAGAGATGGTTTCCCATTTTCTGCCTTAATAAGAGATGGTTTCCCATTTTCTGTCTTAATAAGAGATTGTCCCAAAGAGAACACGCACACAAATATATATTAATGACATTACTTTTCGTATAATTTTTTTTTATGGAGGAAATGTGTTATCTTGAGAGAGAGAGAGAGAGAGAGAGAGAGAGAGAGAGAGAGAGAGAGAGAGTCCCATGGAAAAAAGTATGAATTAACGAGCAGTATGAGTAGAAAAAGTCACAAGAAATAGCTGCGTAGCAAAAACGGTCTTACAATTTATCATTATTTATTTATTTTTTTTTTTTTTGGAAAGTTGATGGAGGAGACCGGATTTCATGGAAAAAAGATTCACGGATTAGTGAAACTGGCATCTTTTTCACATCAGCATTTTGAGGGAATATCTTTCACAGCTGTGTGAATGCACATTTTTTAAAAAGTATCTTAAAAGCCTTTAATAAATTACCAGACTTTCACTCTGAGAATATTTTATATATATATATATATATATATATATATATATATATATATATATATATATATATATATATATATATATATATATATATATATATATACACAAATATATACATTCATACAGATATACTCCTATGTTATTTTTTATTCTGTTTTTAGCCTAGATATGTATATAATCTTTGTATGCATATATATATGTGGATAAAGTGAGTGTTATATTTTCAAGAAGAAAGTTTTTAAAAATGTTAAATCCCTTTAAGCTATACTTTCATAAAGTTGCATTTATAAAGCTGTAGCTAGAAAATTATTCACTCAAAATACTTCTGTGAAAAAGGTCCCATATACAATAATCCGTGGATCTTTTTCAGAAATCCATTTTCTCTCTCTCTCTCTCTCTCTCTCTCTCTCTCTCTCTCTCTCTCTCTCTCTCTCTCTCTCTCTCTCTCTCTCTCTCTCTCTGAGCTTCTCATTGATGTCTTGGAGACGTTGCCTCGTTCTCTATATATAAAAGTAATATCGTCAAAGACATAAATCAATATATTATCCCCCATTAGCTCTCGTAATACTCCTCGCGAAAGTATAATAAAGAAGGAACGCCGTAATACTCCTCAGTTTCATTATTTAGCAAATGCTGCCTCTGCTGTTGCTGCTGCTGCTGCTGCTGATGCTGTGATGACCTGAGAGAGAGAGAGAGAGAGAGAGAGAGAGAGGAAGGGAATGGACGCTGGATTTGTTCGTCAGTCTGTGAACATCTTTTGGGATCGCTTGACATTTGTTTGGCGTATGATGTCATCAAAGTATGGCTCCTTTTTCTGCACAGTTTCCGGTAAATGTGTCCTAAATGCTTTATTTATATTGTGATGATTTGATGACAATATATTGCTTGTTATTTGATGTTTATTCGGACAATAAAGTTATACGTATGTATGGCATTTCTTACAGGTTAATTATATAACTAAGATTGACTGAGTGAATGCTTAATTCCTCTATTAAAAAACAATAATTAAATTTCTAATTCAGATCCTTCTCAAAATCCAATCAATTCTTCCTTTTCTGTCTCCCAGCCCCCACTCCCAAAAAAAAATTATATATATTCTTCAGAAAATTTCGAAAATATTTTTCTGGACAAACAAACACACACTCGGTTGAACTGACAAGTCTTCCAAAACGCTGGCAAAGGTAACATCAACATTTTCGCACGAGGGGAAATATATAATATTCCCTAATATTCCACTCACCTGAAGGCTGCATGACTGGTCGTCATAATTACACTTGTTGCAGATTTCCAGCGACTGACTCTTCCAATTCATTTTTTTGCAGTCGCTCCTGAAATAGCACCATAATGACAGGGCCGATCAGGAAGCAGAATCTGGTGCGTTTCCTGATATGTAAATAGACCTTGTTTGTGATACATACGTTTTGGAAAAAAATAATGATTTGGTTTTTTTTTTTTTTTTTTTTTTTTTTTTTTTTTTTTTTTTTTATAGGTGGAAATAATACTCGACATACGAGCCGGATTTCACATTTCATTTCATGGTTAATAAATGTTCCTGACATGCATCCTCTCGTGTCGGTCGATTTTACACGCGACTTTTTTACAGCGTTATATAGAGTCATCTGTTTCGCCGATTGCCACTGCTACGATCGTTTGATATGTCAGTCCATCCTTTAAAAAAAAATTACGAATCGATGTCATTATTGTCGAATTATTATCGCAGCTACTAAAAGCAGTTTTGCCGCCGTTGGTAGCATGACAACCGACGGTTTTGAGTGACGGTGTCACCGAAAATATCAGGTCATAAAATCTTAATCTGAAACCAAGCCACTCATGCGGTGGGCCAGTTTTATTTCTCCCCGATAATTTGGTGGTTAAGCTTTATTGACGAATGCACTGCAGAGGTTGGGGAGGGGGAGACCAGGAGGTGGTCATGTGTTTGAAGAGGAAGAGGGAGAGGGAGAGTGACGGGAGGAGGAGGAGGAGGAGGAAGAAGAATGTTTTACAGGGTTCGCCAAGGTTCCCCTCAGCAGCAGATGATCTGAAAGGCTTTGATAGTGCCTCTTGCACTTGACTTCTTTAGAGAGGCTGCAGCCCATTTTTGGAGGAAGCGAAGAAGCGAGAAGGCAAGCAGGAGGGGTTTTGGGGGTGGAGGGGGGGAGATGGGGGTTGAATGCAGAATGGGTAAGGAATGCGAGTTAAAAGCACTGGCCGGGGATGATATACTGCTAACTAGCAAGGGCTTAGAAAGCGCATACCTGCGCCAAAGGAATATATTAGTTTAAGATCAAAGCATTGTTGTCAAGTCCAGTGTGTTGTTTTAAGACAAAGAAGAAAAGTCCAATGTATTGTTTTAAGATAAAGAAGAAAAGTCCAATGTATTGTTTTAAGACAAAGAAGAAAAGTCCAATGTATTGTTTTAAGATAAAGAAGAAAAGTCCAATGTATTATTTAAGATAAAGAAGAAAAGTACAATGTATTATTTTAAGGTAAAGAAGAAAAGTCCAATGTATTGTTTTAAGATAAAGAAGAAAAGTCCAATGTATTGTTTTAAGATAAAGAAGAAAAGTCCAATGTATTGTTTTAAGATATAGAAGAAAAGTCCAGTGTATTATTTTAAGATAAAGAAGAAAAGTCCAATGTACTATTTTAAGATAAAGAAGAAAAGTCCAATGTATTGTTTTAAGATAAAGAAGAAAAGTCCAATATTGTTTTAAGATAAATTGTCCAGTTTTATTTTAAGAAGAAGAAAAGTCCAATGTATTTTGTCAATGTATTGTTTTAAGATAAAGAAGAAAAGTCCAAATGTCTTAAGATTCCAATGTATTATTTTGAGATAAAGAAGTCCAGTGCATTATTTTAAGATGAAAACATTATTATCAAGGCCAACGTAGTATTTTAAGATCAGAACATTATTATCAAGTCCTTGACATTTATGAACTTTCAGTAAAAAAGAAAAGTCGACATTAATGAACTTTTAGTAAAAGAAAAAAAAAAAAAGGCACTTTTAGTAAAAAAAAAAAATCGAATATTACGTTTATAACTCGACACCAATGAACCTTTAATAAAAAAAGGGGGGGGGACTTTAAGTTAAAAGAAAAAATTGAATATTACGTTTCAACTTAACATCAGTGAACTTTTGTAAAAAATAAAAAAAGGAACTTTTAGTAATAGAATGTCGAATATTACGTTTCAACTTGTAAAAAAAAAAAAAGGAGAGGGCGACTTTTAGTAAAAAAAAGAAAGAATAAGTCGAATATGACGTTTTAACTCGACATCAATGAACTTCATGGTTGCCGAGTGTCGTCTGGCCGTTGGTAATTCGACCGAAACCAACGGAATCGATCGACGGGTCGAGGAAATTAGTCTTGTCTAACAGGTACTCGAGGGAGGCATTAGGCCTAATTAACTCCTCCCTCCATTCTCGAATGAGTTTCCAGGGAATTTGATGCCTTGTCGATTAATTAATTGCTGCTACTCTTGGTGTAATTTTTTTTTCAATATGTATATAGTTTTCGTCGTTATCGTTATATTCAGGTTGGTGTTTCGGATTGGCTTTTGTGCTTGTGGTGTGTGTGTTTGTGTGTTTGTGTAAGTGTGCATTTGTGTGTGTATGTGAGAGAGAGAGAGAGAGAGAGTGTGTGCGTGTGGCTTATGCGTTTAATCTCTCTCTCTCTCTCTCTCTCTCTCTCTCTCTCTCTCTCTCTCTCTCTCTCTCTCTCTCTCTCTCTCTCTCTCTCAAACCTTCTCTAGCCACCCTCCTTATGAAAAAAGAAGTGTGTATATATGTATGTATATATATATATATATATATATATATATATATATATATATAATATATATATATATATATAACATACACCACACTTCTACATACCGCACACACACACACACCCACACCTACATACAGGGTCCTATTTTTTTTTTTTTTTTTTTTACTTGCAACAGCAAATATAGCAGTGACCAATGGAGTGGCCTCTGACTGACAATATATTTATACTGTATATATGTATATATATATATATATATATATATATATATATATATATATATATATATATATATATTTATATATATTAATATATATACTGTATATATACGCATATGTATAAATATGAGCAAAGCTTTTGCGAATGATTAAACCTGAAGGAGAGTGACTAGTAAGTTCTTCAGTTCCTCATCTCAGAAAGTGGACATCCAGCTAGTTCGTTCAGCCGCCAGACCCATTTTTCATCCTGCAAAAGAAATAAAGGAGATGAAATGGTGAGGAAAAATGATCTGTTTCTTAGATACATCCAGGTCCCTCTTCAAGTTTCTCTTGTTCTTGTTTTGTATTCAGTACACAAACACACACGCACATACACACACACACACACACACACACATATATATATATATATATATATATATATATATATATATATATATATATATATATATATATATATATGTATGTATGTATATGTATCTGTATATATATACATATAAATATATATATTACATATTCTTCTTCTTCTCCGTTTAACGTGCTTTTTCCCATTTTTATATGGGGTAAGCACGATGCCATCTTTTGAAGTACTTTGATTTGGCGTTGGGGTAGACCGTAGCCTCGATCAGCTTCCCTGCCTGACATGGCTTAGACCCCAGTAGCGCATTTGTACATGTATCGTACCAAATCCCCAACTCCCTTTCTCCCAGCAGCGAGGAGAGCTGAGCGGTTAGGTCGACAGTTCGATATATATTATATTTATATACATATATTATAAATACCAAATTCGCTCTACTTAGGATGTAAAACCGAAGGGGAATCATAATTGATAAGTGTTTTTTCACCCAGTGGACTCGATCCACCAACAGCGACAACCTCCGACTACAGTGACGGGTTCTCTTACCACTCGGTTGTCAAGAATTGGATGTAGGAAAGTGGCGCGGTATATAATCTCGCCGACTTCCATGGAGTCATTTTAGAGATTTGTAGACGAGACGGAGTTCCAGATAGGAGTCTGTTCCCGTCTCTGGAAAATGTGCGGAGTGAGAGAGGGCTCCTGAGATGGAGCAGTGGAGGGGAAAGAAGACATTACCTCGGTGACTGGTTATGGGGAATTTCCACCGTGGGGGAGAGGTATATTGATCCCCCGCTGTAGTTGATAAGATGGGAGAAGCACACCGTCATTAGTTTTAATGGCCGACTATTTGAATCTACAGTAGATAAAGTAAATATATGATAATAATAAAAACTAATAGTATGAAAAGAGGGCATTGGAGATTACTGTGAAGTTACTGTCAGAGTATAATAATAAGGTTGTGGTCTTGGAGATTACTGTCAAAGTATAATAATATGGTTGGGGTCTTGGAGATTACTGTCAAAGTATAATAATATGGTTGGGGTCTTGGAGATTACTGTCAAAATAAAATAATACA